>NC_025998.2:103931600-104011600 GCF_000442705.2 Elaeis guineensis
TGTGTAGAATCGATTAACCTAAGGACCTAATTTGGCTCGATGGCTTGGGCCTGATTTACTTAAGCTAATCTGTTTAGACCAATTGACCTATTGATCTAAGGTAAGTAATTAAGAGATAGTTATTTAATTAATTTTGTTCACTGATTTGATCAATTTATTGGTGTCTAAAGAAAGCAACGGGAAGATCCCAACCGATCTCTACTTACCTAATCAATTTGGAAGATTGTCTTGAATAAAGTTGCTTGGTGGTTTGATTTAGTCCATGCCAATTAGATTGGTCATATGATAACTGATTAGATGAGATCTAAACCTAAATCTCTCTATAAATATTAAGTCCATAGATCTTCTATCATTGTAGATATGCAGACGTACTAGTAGTATTGATTGTTCTTGACTGGTCACAGTGGTTTAGTTGCACAGAAAACACGCAACCACTCTATTAGCAAAGAGTTCCTCCAAGGTAAGGATGGGGTTGGATCTAATAACTATTAGGTGAGAGTCCCAATGACGACCTTGCACTTGCTTGTGAACGGTGGGTCGAGCTTAACTAAGGAGTATGGTTATTAACTGTTAGGTGAGCCCACATAACTTAGAGACCAAATCATTGCAACAAACTTAGAGAAGTATCTGGGTAAAGAGTTGTCCATGCATCGATGTGTATGGTATCAATAACTATTAGGTGAGGTACATGGCATCGATGGGATTACATCCACTAGGAATTCAGTTATTATGTCAGGATTTCTGTTTCCCACCTAAGGAGTGGAGGGATCCAAAAAATTAGTGAGAGTTATTATTTGCATCTTAAAGTCTCTAGAAGTAAATATTAATTTAAAGTATAAAAATCTAACTTGAATCTCTACTCTCATAGTTAAATCATATCAGCTTCAAACCCTCTAGACTGCATCCTTGAATCCAATTGTTTGATCGGAATAAACTATAAAGACTGACTAAGAAACCTCAAGATTGTCCTAATTTCTGAAAAACTAGGTCATATACTCAATCAGAAACCTCTAGTATTACCAAACTGTCCTACTGTAGAGTAAAGAACTGCTTATAAAAAATAGATGGATGAAGACAGTCGGATCAAGTACTATGTGCTGGTATCCATGACAAATGAGTTACAGAGCCAGCATGAGTATATGCCTATTGCCAGAGCCATGATCACTCACCTACAAGAGTTGTATGGTGATCAGAGCCATACAGTATGCTTCGAAGTATCCAAGAGACTCTTTAATCTGAAGATGCACGAAGGACAATCAATCCATGAATACTGTATGACAGTGATCAAGGACATCGAGGAGCTTAGAAAGCTTGGGCTTGATATGCAAAAAAAATTACAAGTGGATTTGATCCTTTAATCCCTTACTAGTTCATATAGTCAATTTATTATAAATTTTATATGAGCAAACTTGATTGCACTATATCCAAATTGGTCAACATAGTGGTCACTATAGAGAGAACCTTGAAGAGTTCAAAGGGTACTGTTCTCACTATGGAGTGAACTTCTTCAACCAAGAGAAAGTCTGATTGGAAGAAGAAGAATAAATCCACTAAGAAGTAGAAGAAAAAGAGCAAGCCAAAGAAGGACATTCCAAAGAAGGCTAAAGCAAAGAAAAAGTATTTTCATTGTGATACTGACAGCCACTGAAGGAGGAACTGTCCACTCTATCTGGAGAGCCTAAAGACTAAAAAAAGTGATAAACCTTCAAAAGGTATGCTTGTACTTAAATCTAACCTTATGACTTTTTTTACTTCTAGCTGGATATTGGATTCTGATTCGAGTGCTCATATATGTACCTTAATACAGGGCCTAATAGAAAGTAAGAGGTTGAGAAAAGGTGATATGATCTTTCAGGTCAACAATAGAGTAAAAGTTGCTACAGAAGCCGTTGATACTTATCCTCTTCAATTATCATCAAAATTTAGATTAGATTTAAAGTACTTTTATTTTATTTCTATAGTTAGTCAAAATTTGATTTTCATGTCTATGCTAATATAGGATGGTTTTGAATTTAATTTTAATAAATATTTTTATTTTATTTTTTTATAAAATAAATTGATTGCATATGATCTTTTAATTGATGGTCTATATCACTTGCATATTGATGCAAATGTGAATTTGAATGAGCAAATAGTGAGTGCCGTAGGTCAAAAGAGATCCAAAAATAAAATTAATTAGAAGTACTTATGGCATCATAGACTAAGCCATATTAGAGAGGATAGGATAAACAAACTAAAAAAAGATAGGATCCCTGGCTCTCTTAATCCAGAGTCGTACCTATCTTGTAAATCTTCTCTTCAAAGAAAAATGGTCAAGTTACCTTTTGTAGGACATGGGAAAAGGACCACCGAGTTACTTGTCCTGATGCACACCGATGTGTGTGGGTCATTTGATGTGCAGGTCAAAGATGGTTATAGCTACTTCATCATCTTTATCAATGATTTGTCTCGATACGGGTATGTGTATTTGATAAAACACAAGTCTGAAGCTTTTAAAAAGTTTAAGAAATTCATAAATAAAGTAGAAAAACAAATAGGCAAACCTGTTAAGATTCTTCGATCTGATAGAGGAGGTGAATATTTTAATCAAAAATTTTTGAAATATCTCGAAGATAATGATATAGTCTCTTAATAGACTCCTTCCGGAATACCTCAACTCAATGGAATATCCAAAAGGAGGAATAGGATCCTATTAGATATGGTCAGATCCATAGTGAGCTTTACTGATTTATCCTTATATCTTTGGAGACATACCTTATTAATTGTAATTTACCTATTGAATAGGATTCTATCAAAATCTGTTCCTACCACATCATATGAGATATGGTATGATAAAAAATTGAGTCTAGATTATCTTATGACTTGGGGATAGATGGCTGATAAATTAGAGGATAGATCTGTATTACCTCATTTTATAGGGTATCCAAAAGAATCAATAGGATACTACTACTTTCTACAAGATCACAATGTGATTGTGAGTCGAAATACCATATTCTTAGAAAAATAGTTTATCCAAGATAGTGGCAGTGGGAGGTTAGTTGAGCTTGAAGAGAAGGTTTATGAAAAGTAAAGAGCTATGGATCCTCAAGAACTCATTATTCATGAGCCAGGAGTTGATATTTCTCTACCACCTCGAAGATCTAGAAGGATCTCCTGACTTTCTGAAAAGTATATGGGTATGCTTACAGAGAAAGTAAAGAAAATATTCCTCATGGGAGATAAGAATCATAGTGATGATCCTAATACTTTTGACGAGGTGATGTCTGACATTAATATCAAAAAATGATTAGATACAATGAAGTCAGAGATTGACTCGATACACTCAAACCAAGTATGGATCTTAGTGGATCCATCTAAGGGTATAATATCCATTGGGTGTAAATGGATCTATAAAAGAAAAATAGGTGCTGATGGTAAGGTAGAGATCTATAAAGCTAGGCTCATGGCAAAAGATTATAATCAGCATGAAGGCATTGACTATCAGAAAATCTTCTCATCTGTAGTCATGCTGAAATTCATCCATACTCTGCTTGCTACCATAGCTTATTATGATTATGAAATCTGACAGATGAATGTAAAAACTGCTTTCTTGAATGAATATCTTGAAGAAGATATCTATATGGAACAGCCTTTGAGTTTCACATCTGATGATGGCGATCACAAAATCTGCAAGCCGTAAAGGTCCATATACAGATTAAAACAAGTTTCTCAGAGTTAGAATCTTCATTTTGATGATGCGATCAAATTGTTTGATTTCATCAAGAATAAAGAGGAACCTTGTGTATACAAAAAGATCAGTGAGAGCACAATAATATTTCTCGTATTGTATGTGGATGATATTCTCCTCATTGAAATTGATATTCCCATACTAACCACGATCAAAAAATGGTTGTCCAAAAAATTTTTCATAAAAAATCTAGGAGAAGCATCCTATATTTTTGGAATAAAGGTCTATAGAAATAGATCTACAAGGATGCTAGGCTTGTCACAAAAGTTGTACATAGAGAAAGTACTGAAGAGGTTCAACATAAAAAATTCTAAAAGAGGACTTCTACCTCTTGGGCATAGAAGTATGCCATGCTATATACTCAATCTGATATAGCCATTGCTGTGAGTGTCACGAGCAGATATCAGTCGAATCTAGGCTAAGAGTACTGGATTGCTGTGAATACATCCTTAAGTACTTAAGAAGCACTAAAAATTTATTTTTGATTTTTGGAGAATGGATAGAGTTAGAAGTGGGAGGATACATAGATACTGATGATAGAATGTCAACCTCAAAATATATTCTTATGCAACATTGGTTCGATATATTAGAAAGGTTCCAAACAACTAATCAATGAAAGCTGAATATGCAATAGATGTGTAGGATAAAATCTGATTTTAATATTAGTTATAGAATTGAATGTTATACTATTAGATGCTATGATAATATACTGCAAAGACAACAGTGTCATAGCCTTTGCTAAGGAGCCTAGGTCTCATCAGAAATCCAAGCACATCAAGCGGTGGTTCCATATTATACGTGACTATCCCGAAAAAAATATGTCGAGATACGAAGAGTAGACTCTACGGATAACGTGGCAGACTCACTGACAATGTAATTGAGCCAGCCAAAGATGGAAGTCTACCTTGAGAAGATGGGACTTAGATTAATGACCAATTAAATTTCATTCAAGTGAAAGATTATTAGATGTATGTCCTAGAAGCCAATATGGCTGATACATTATAAAAAATTTAGGATACAATTTTATACTTAATTCATTGATTTTATCAATAAAGGGTAAGTTTAATTTTCATTCAAGTGTGATGTGTTCTTGAATCGTCTATGAAATTAACATTTCGATACATATTCTTAATGTATTAAGTATTAAAGATATATATAATTTTTAAATACTTTCAGTCATAGTATTATCATGAGGATGGTGATTGATATGGATAGACCAATGTATAGATCATTTTCTTCAAGGTAGATGAGTCTCTGATCTACAATATAGAGATATTAAGTGATTAGCGTGGATAGTAGTTAGAAAGCAACTAGTACTAAGCATGACCATACAAGAGATTATTTGGATTTCTACTCGATCGTCAATGATTGTCTCAATGCTATAGTTATGTGAATGATCTTTTGATCTATGATGGTACGATTGCTCACTGTGAGATTGCTGAAATTTGACTGATACATAAACATGATCTCAATGAGTCTTTGTAGTAGATGTTGGTGACAGTTGATCCACTGTAGGAGTAGGATATACATCAAGATAGAATCTATCAATCTTGATAGAGAAGAGTAGTCCTATGGTATTTAAAAGGCTAAGTCCAAGAGTCTGTGGCCACAGTAGTGTGATTGGTGGAAAAGAGTTTTCATAGAGATTGCAATTGGACTTGAGCTAATCGAATCTATCATATGACTGATGATGAGGTTTGATGAATTATCCATGACCTGCCATCTAGTCGGGACTAATGATAGAGAAGCTGAATCATATATTAACTATATTTTGAGATTTTTTTTAGTTCTACTAGGTTGTCATTACATATTGCTAGGTGTTATTGGTAGATTGTGAGAGCTCACTAGGATCATTCAGGATCGATAATCTTTGATAAGTTAGAGTGAAATTGTTTCGATCCATTGAAAAGAGTTTCAATGATGCTATGATAAGGATTATTATATATCTCACTACCAGATAGAATTGAACCTATGGGGTCACACAATAAAAGAATTAGATCTGAAATAAGCAATTGGACTTATGAAGTCTCAATTGGGTTTAGAGAAAACTTATTGGGTTCAGGATAACCTTATTAGCACATGGTTGAACCTAATTTTTTTTTTATATTTAAATTTTTTATTTGATAAGATTAATTCAAGTTTAATTACCTACTAATAACCTAAATAAATTAGATTCATTAAGCTCCAATTGTTGGGGCCAAGGATTTTGGATCAAATGAATTAAGGGTTCAAACCCTTAATCAATTTCTTTGATAGTTTTGATTGGGTACCACTTGATTTGATCAAGTTGGGCATGCACAAACTAGAGAGGGCATGTGGACCTGATTGGGGCATCTCATAGCAGATGTGTGGCATGTATTTTTGTGGGTGCAGGGGCTCCAAAAGTTGGCACCTAAAGGATCTCCTAAAGATGGTCAAATAACTAAAAAAATAAAAATTCGTAATGCAAGTAGGACTTGTATTAAGTGGTTGTTTGATTTTGAATGGGATTTAAATCTTATACCTATTTAAAGGAGCCTTCTCTAAAGCTCTTTAGCTCTAAATTTTAGTAGCCCATGCCTCCCTTAGAAGCTCCCTATGCCTCCTCTCTTTTCTCCCTTTCTTCTTCCCTTGAAGTCTAACACCCAAGGTGTTGGGCATCCTACTTCTCCATGCCCAAGAGGAGCTTGGGTGTCCATTTGCTTGCTAATTTTTCAATCCTTGATTGCTTCATAATTAAGAGAAGAAAAATAAGAGAAAAAGGGAAGAAAAGATCAAGAAAAGGTTCAAAGAGTTGATTGCGATTCAGGCTTCGTTCAGATTCGCAGGCTGATTATTCTTAGAGAAGAAGGATCAACACCAAAGAGGGCTATTACAGGCTGATCCTGAGTATATATCCATAGAGGTCAAGTACTTGCATATCTAAGAGAGAATCTATTCTCTTTCAGATTCAGATTTGAAGAAAAAAATTTTGAAATAAGTATGTGATTCGATCATATATTCAATTTCAGCATAAAATTCAATATCTGTTCAATTTCAGCATATGAAGTAGATTATTGTGTTCTATATTTAATGCATACATGATTAAGATTAAAAAATATTTTAATCTTCTATTCTACTGTATCATTTAAAAAAAAAATTTAAAATATATATGCATGCTCTGTCATGAAATTCCAACATAAAGTGCCATAATAAATTAGTTAGTGCATAGTTTTAATTGTTGATATCAAATATATGGTTTTTGATATACCTGCATGCCATAATACTCTGAAGCAAGACTAAATCCCATGAATCTCCCACTGGTGCTCCCTTATCCTTGGCTTTTATGTGCAAAAGTAGAAATATCAGTACTAGTTCATTGCCTCTATTTTGGATTACCTCCCACTACTTATTCTTTACAAGTTCTTGAGTTATGTGCCTATAAATGACATCTTTTACACCATATCCTATGGAAATTATGTGTAGAGGCATGCATGTATGTTTTAAAATTTTTTTTTCCTAAACAACGTAGCAGAATAGAAAATTAAAATACCTTTAAATCAAAATCATGCATGCATAAAAGAAAGAACATAAAGATCTACTTCATATGTTAAAATTAAATACATGCTGAATTTTATGCAGAAATTAAATATGTGATCGAATCACATACCTATTTCATAATTTTTTTCTTTAAATCTAAATCTAGAAGAGAGTAGGTTTTTTTTTAGCCGCACAAGTACCCGATCTCTATGAGTATCACTTAGGATCACTCTAGAGCAGCTCTCTATGGTGTTGATCTTTCTTCTTCAAGAATGATCACTGTACGAATATGATTGTAGCCTCAATCACGATTAATTTCTTGATCTTTTTCTTCTGTTCTTTACTTACTTTCCTTCCCTTGATTATGAAGCAATCAAGGTTTGAAAATCAACCACCAAAGAGGATGCCCAAACTCCTTTTGGACATGGAGATGGACGACGCCCAACCATCTTGGGTGTTGGAACTAGAGGGGAGAAGAGAGGGAGGCATGGGACTACTAGAAATCTCATGATTAAAGCCTTAGAGAAGGTCTCTTTAAATAAGCAAAAAATTTGAATCCTATTCAAAACTAAATAGCTCCTTAATACAAGTCCTACTTGCATTAGGAATCCTTGTAGTCTTAGATATTTGACCCCCTTTAGGAGATCCATGAGGTGCCAACTATTAGAGCCTTTTCACCTATTTTTTCACATGCCACAAGGGGCTTAGGGGATGCCCCATGTTGGTCCCACATGCCCTCTAACATGTGGGCAAGTCCAACTTGATCAAATCAAGTAGCGCCCCAATGTAAACAATCAAAGAATGATTAAGGGTTTGAAGCCTTAATGCATATGATCCAAAACCCTAGGCACACAACAATTGGAGCCCAATGAATCTAACTTATTTAGATTATTAGTAGATAATTAACATAAATTAATCTTATCATATAAGTAATTCAAGTATAAAAAAAAAATTATGTTTAATCATATACTAGTAAGATTAACCTGAATCCAATATAGTTTCTCTAAACCTAATTGAGACTTTATAAGCCCAATTGCTTATTCCAGGTTTAATCTCTTTGTTGTGTGACCCATAGGTTCAATTCTATCTGGTAGTGAGATATACCATGATCTCTATCATAGTATCATTAAAATTCTTTTCAATAGATCAGAACGATTCCACTCTAACTCATCAAGGATTGTTGATCCTGAACAGCCCTAGTGAGCTCTTATAATTCACCAGTGACACCAAGCAGTATGTAGCGGCAACTTAGTAGAACCAAAAATAGAATCTCAAGATGTAGTTCACATGTGATTTAGTCTCTCTATCGTGAGTCCCGACTAAATGGTAGGTCATGGATACATCGTTAAATCTCATCATCAGTCATATGATAGATTCGATTAGTTCAAGTCCAATTATGATCCTTATAAATTTTTTTTCATTAATCATACTATTGTGGCCACAGACTCTCAGACTTAGCCTCTCAAATCTCATAAGTCTACTCCTCTCTATCAAGATCGATAGTGTCACGCCTCCGACCCGAGATTGTGAATCGAGGGTCGCGACAACCGCCGCATACTCATGAAGAACTCTCTCCATAAGCATGCAAGGCATCTCATCACGATATCAATGCATCACAGCGAAATAAATTCAAATAATTATTATTCAACTGTAATTCAAGTAATTAAATCAAATGTCTTACATCCAATAAAATTTTTTTTACTAAAAAAATAAAAATAATAGATCTAAGTTCAATGAAGTTGACAATGCTAATCTCGCTTCTAAAAGCTCTGTCCCAATATTTCGTCCCATGCTCGAAATTAATTATCTGAATCTGAAAAATAGAAAGAAAGGTAATGAGCTAGACAGTCCAGTAAGTAACAAGTATCTCTACCAGATATTTCAGATATTATATAATTTTCAAGAATAATACTGCAAATAAACATAAGAGTATATTTCATGCTGATTTAATACAAATCAAATATTTTTAAATATTCACATATAATATAATCATAAATCTGATTCGATTCAAAACACTCATAACTCAACAGCCTTGACTATGACCAATGTTTAACCCCCATTGGCGGGGTCCATAGAATACCAGTGCACAACTCCCACTGGCAAGGTCCACAAACACCAGCGCACAACCTCCACTGGCAGGGTCCACAAACACCAGCGCACAACCCCCACTGGCAGGGTCCACTGAGTACCAACGTATAATTCCCATTGGCGGGGTCCACTGAAACATAGTTAGTCTGAGAGCATAAATCCGATCTGTATCAAAATATTTTGTACCATAATATATATCATAATCTTTCACTAAACATGTGCATAAATCGATATACCATAACATTTCAAAAGTACTTTTCTTTCAAAACATAATTTCATAAATCATGCATAATTTCAGAGAATAATTATTTATTTTCAGAATAAATATGGAATATCTCAAGAAGATGATTCATTACTTACCTTTCACGGAGCACTGATTGAACAAATCGACTAACTTCTAGGAGATTCTTCCGTGCCTCGGCCTCCAGTGACCTCGTCGGCGGGCAATCACGACGAGAATCAAAACGGTGTCCGTGGCTCTACTTTGTGAAAATCAAAGAGGAAAAGAGGGGAAAAGGGCCGATGTTCAGTCTCAAGGGAGAGGGGGTCTTCTTATAGAGGGACCCTAGGACTCCGAGGGGTCCTAGGATTCCGATCTCGTCAGAGAAGAAGACTCCTATCGGGAGTCTTCTTTCCAGTTTTTCTCCTTTTTTTTTTAATTTTATTTTGGGCTTTGGTGGGCTGAATTGGTTTTGAGCTATAACATTCTTCACCCCTAAAAAGAAATTTCGTCCTCGAAATTTTTCATACCTGTCACCATTGTATTGGAAGCCTGTGCATTCTGTTGAGTAAGCACATAAATTCTTTCCTGGGTTTTAGAAATCTGTCCACCACCCTTATGTTGTCCTTCATGAGTTCTTTGGCCAACTTGATTTTCAGTATTTAGCGGGCAGCTAGCAATTTTATGATCCATCTGACCACATTTGAAACAAGAATCTGTATTCCAATAGCAATCCTTGTCTGCATGATTTTTGCCACATCTGGAGCACGACTCACCATCAATCTGTTGAGTCTTATTGTCTACTGCTCTCTTAGCTGATCTTTTGATGTTTTTATTATTCTGCCCTTGTGTATCATTTGATTTTGCTCTCTTTCTTTACTTTCTTTCCTTTTCCATGCGTTCTTCATTGACTTCTCTTTCAATTATCAGTGCTTTGTTTACCACATCTGCATAAGTTGTCAATTCATATGGAACCACTTATTTTTGAATTTCAGTTCTCAATCCCATCTCAAACTTGTGAACACGTTCTTGCTCACCATCCACTAATCTCGGAGCAAATTTTGCTAACTCTATAAATTTTGCTTCATATTCAATCACACTCATACCCTTTTACTTCAAATAAATAAACTCTTGCTCTTTCTGGATCCTTACACTCCGGAGAAAATACTGATCATAGAATGCAATCCAAAATCTTTTCCAGATAAGTATTTCGCCGTCTTGTTCATGCTTGCGCTGTAGTCGCTGACACCAATTGTATGCTTCTCCTTGTAGTAAATAAGCTGCATATCGAATCTTTTCTTCATCAAGACACTCTTGGATAGTGAAAGCCTTCTCCATCTCCATTATCCAGTTATCAGCCTCCAAAGGTTCAGCAGTCCCCTTGAAAGCTGGAGGTGCAAGCTTTTCAAATTCTGAAATGTTGTTCCGTTGTACTGGTTGCTCTCCATGTTGTGGTGGTGGATGCTGATGTTGTTGTGTATCTTGTTGTATCTGCTGTTGTTCAAGCATTTACTGCTGTATTTGTTGTTGTGCTTGTACCATCTTGATTAGGGTCTGCATTAACTGAGCCATATCTGGTTCCTGACGTGCTCTCGAAGTACTTCCATTAGGATCTACGACTCCCTCCTCCTGAGGGGTGCCACTGATCAGATGGGGAGTGCTACCATCCCGTGGTTGTGATGTCTCTCTTGCAATTCCTTGAGTAGTTCTTGTAGTTCTACGGGGAGGCATGATAACCTTGTAGTAGTAAAATCTTATTAGATTCATTTATCTATTTATTAGGATAGATTTATTATGATGCTCATACTTTAACGTCCCAATATTCCTAATGTTTACCCACCTACACTCATACTATGTCTAATTCTATGTGTCATAATTTATCCACTTATGCTCTGATACCATATTAATTATCACGCCCCCGACCCGAGATTGTGAATCGAGGGTCACGGCAACCGCCGCATACTCATGAAGAACTCTCTCCATAAGCATGCAAGGCATCTCATCACGATATCAATGCATCACAGCGGAATAAATTCAAATAATTATTATTCAACTGTAATTCAAGTAATTAAATCAAATGTCTTACATCCAATAAAATTTTTTTTGCTAAAAAAATAAAAATAATAGATCTAAGTTCAATGAAGTTAACAATGCTAATCTCGCTTCTAAAAGCTCTGTCCCAATATTTCGTCCAACGCTCGAAATTAATTATCTGAATCTGAAAAATAGAAAGAAAGGTAATGAGCTAGACAGCCCAGTAAGTAACAAGTATCTCTACCAGATATTTCAGATATTATATAATTTTCAAGAATAATACTGCAAATAAATATAAGAGTATATTTCATGCTGATTTAATACAAATCAAATATTTTCAAATATTCACATATAATATAATCATAAATCTGATTCGATTCAAAATACTCGTAACTCAACAGCCTTGACTATGACCAACGTTTAACCCCCATTGGTGGGGTCCACAGAATACCAGCGCACAACCTCCACTGGCAGGGTCCACAAACACCAGCGCACAACCCCCACTGGCAGGGTCCACAAACACCAGCGCACAACCCCCACTGGCAGGGTCCACTGAGTACCAATGTATAATCTCCATTGGCGGGGTCCACTGAAACATAGTTAGGCTGAGAGCATAAATCTGATCTGTATCAAAATACTTTGTACCATAATATATATCATAATCTTTCACTAAACATGTGCATAAATCGATATACCATAACATTTCAAAAGCACTTTTCTTTCAAAACATAATTTTATAAATCATGCATAATTTCAGAGAATAATTATTTATTTTCAGAATAAATATGGAATATCTCGAGAAGATGATTCATTACTTACCTTTCACGGAGCACTGATTGAACAGATCGACTAACTTCTAGGAGATTCTTCCGTGCCTCGGCCTCCGGTGACCTCGTCGGTGGGCAATCACGACGAGAATCAAAACGATGTCCGCGGCTCTACTTCGTGAAAATCGGAGAGGAAAAGAGGGGAAAAGGGCCGATGTTCGGTCTCAAGGGAGAGGGGGTCTTCTTATAGAGGGACCCTAGGACTCCGAGGGGTCCTAGGATTCCGATCTCGCCTGGGTCTCGCCGGAGAAGAAGACTCCTATCGGGAGTCTTCTTCTCAATTTTTTCCTATTTTTTATTTTATTTTATTTTGGGCTTTGGTAGGCTGAATTGGTTTTGGGCTATAACAGATAGATTCTTTTTAGATGCATATCCTACTTCTACAGTGGATCAATTATCGTCAATATCCACTACAAGATCTCACCGAAGTCATGTTTATGTGTCAGTCAAACTCCAATAGCCTCACTGCCAACAATCATATCATTGCAGATTAAAAGACCATTCACACAGCTATAGCTTCGAGATGATCACTGACGATCGAGTAGAAATCCAAATGATCTTTTGTATGGTCATGCTCAGTACTAGTTATTCTCTAACAACTCCCATACTCATCGCTTAGTATCTCTACACTGTAGATCAAAAACTCATCTATCCTGAAGGAAGTGATCTGTGCATCAGTCTATCCAGATCGATCACCATCCTCATGATGATACTATGATCAGGAGTATTTAGAAATTTTATACATGCCTCTAATTCTCAATATTTTGAGAATATGTACTGAAGTATTAATTTCATTGATGATTCAAAGATACATCACATTAAAATAAAAATCAAACTTGCTCTTTATTGATCAAATCAATATTTTAAGTATAAAATTATATCCTAGATTTATTACAATATATCAGCCGTATTGACTTTTAGGACATACATCTAACAATCTTTTCCTTGAACTAAAGTCAATTGACCACTAATCTAAGTCCCATCTTCTCAAAGTGGACTTCCATTTTTAACTGACTAATTACTTTGTCAATAGATCTACTACATTATCTGTGGAGTCTACTCTTCGTACCTCGATATATTTCTTTTTGAGATAGTCATATATTATATGGAACCATCGTTTGATGTGCTTTGATTTCTGATGAGACCTCAACTCCTTAGCAAGTACTATGGCTTCATTGTTGTCATAATAAAGTGGTATGGCATCCGATGTCATAACCTTAAGCTCTGTGACGAACTTCTTGAACCAGAAGCTTATTTTTGCAGCATCCGAAGCAGTGACATATTCAACTTCTATAGTCGAATCCGCTATGATAGGTTGCTTGGAACTCTTCTAGCTGCTTACGCCACCATTGCATATGAACACATATCTTGATGCAAACTTTCTATCATCAAGATTAGACATGAAGTCTGAATCAGTATACTCCATAACTCGCAACTCAGAATCTTCTCCAAAGATCAAGAACAAATCCTTAGTCCTTCTCAAGTACTTAAGGATATTCTTCATAGCTATCCAGTGCTCCTCATCTAGATTCGACTGATATCTACTCGTGACACTCACAGTAAAGATAATATCAGATCAAGTATATAGCATGACATACATGAGGCTCCCTATGATCGAGGTATAAAAAATCCTACTTATGCACTGAACTTTCGCAGATGTGGTCGGACACATCATTTTGGAAAGACGAATACCATACCTAAGAAGTAAAAGTCTTCTTTTAGAATTTTTCATGCTGATCTCTTTAGCATTTTCTCTATGTACAGCTTTTGTGATAAGCCTAGCATTCTTTTAGATTTATCCCTATAGATCTTTATTCCAAAAATATAGAATGCTTCCCCTAAGTCTTTCATGAAGAATTTCTTAGATAACCATCTTTTGATCGAGGTCAGTATAGAAATATCATTTTTAATGAAGAGAATATCATCCATGTACAATACAAGAAACGTTATTGCACTCCTACTGACCCTCTTGTATACACAAGATTCCTCTTCGTTCTTGACAAAATCAAATGATTTGATCGCTTCATCAAATGAAGATTCAAACTTTGAGAAGCTTGCTTTGATCTATACATGCACCTTTGCAGCTTGCAGACTCGGTGATCACCATCACCTGATATGAAATTCAAAGGCTACTCCATATAGATATCTTTCTCAAGATATTCATTCAGAAAAATAATTTTCACATCTATCGGCTAGATTTTATAATCATAATAAGCTGCAATAGTTAGCAAAGTGTGAATAGATTTTAGCATGACTATGAATGAAAAGATTTTTTAATAGTTAATGCCTTCACGCTGACTATAATCTTTTATCATGAGCCTAGCTTTATAAATCCCTACCGTACCATCGGCATCTATTTTTTTGTTGTAAATCTATTTATATCCAATAGATACTATACCCTCGGATGGATCCACTAAGGTCCATACTTGGTTCAAGTGTATTAAATCAATTTCTGACTTCATTACATCTAACTGTTTCTCAGAATCGATGTCAGATATTTTCTCATCAAAGGTATTAGAATCATTACCATGACCCTTATCTTCCATAAGAAATATTTTCTTTACTTCCTCTATAAACATACCCATGTATCTTTCAGAAAGATGGGAGACCCTGCTAGATCTACGAGGTGGTGGAAGAATATCAACTACTGATTTATAAATAATGGGTTCTTAAGGATCCATAACTCTTTGTTCTTTAGAAATTTTCTTTTCAAGCTCAATTAACCTCCCACTACCACCATCCTAGATAAATAATTTTTTTAAGAATATGATATTCTGACTCACAATTATATTGTGATCTTGTGAAAAGTAAAAGTAGTATCTCATTTATTCTTTTGGATACCTAATAAAATGAGCTATTATAGATCTATCCTCTAATTTATCAGCCATCTGTCTCTTGGCATAGGCTAGACATCTCTAAGTCTTAAGATAACATAGACTCAGCTTCTTACTGTGCCATATCTCATATGGTATGGTAGGAATAGATTTTGATGAAATCCTATTCAATAAGTGAATTGCAGTTAATAAGGTTTGTCCTCAAAGATATAAGGATAAATCAGTGAAGCTCATCATGAACCTGACTATATCTAATAGGATTCTATTCCTCTTTTCAGATACTTCGTTGAGTTGAGATGTTCCAGAATAACTCCATTGAGAAACTATGCTATTATCTTTAAGATATCTTAAAAATTTTGAACTAAGATATTTGTCTCTTTGATCAAATCGAAGAATCTTAACTGATTTACCTGATTGTTTTTCTACTTCATTTCTAAATTTTTTGAACTTTTCAAAGGCTTCAGACTTATGTTTCATCAGATACATATACCTGTATTATGACTGATCATCGGTAAAAATGATAAAGTAGATATAACCATCATTGATCTGCACATCAAATGGCCCACACACATCGATGTATACCAATACAAGTAATTTGGTGGCCCTTTCCCCATGTCCGATAAAGGATAACTTGGCCATTTTTTCTTAAAAGCAAGTTTCATAAGCTGGATACGATTATGAATCAAAAGAGCCAAGGATCTTATCATTTTTCAGTTTGTTAATCCTATCCTCTCCAATATGGCCTAGTCTATGATGCCACAAGTACTTTTAGTTAATTTCATCTCTAGATCTCTTTTGATCTAGGGCACCCATTACTTGCTCGTTTAAATTTATATTCACGTCAATATACAAGTGATAAAGACTGTCAATTAAAAGATCATGTATAATTAATTTATTTTATAAATAATTAAAACAAAAATCTTTATTAAAATTAAAATTAAAACCATCCTATGCTAGCACAGACATGAAAATCAAATTCTGACTAGCTATAGGAACAAAATAACAGTCTTTTAAACTTAATCTATATTGAAAATTAGGATTTGGTACATGCATATATATTTCAAAACTTTATTTTCTAAACACCGTAGTGAAGAACAAGATCAAAACACTTTTAATCTGAATTATGCATGCATAAAAATATAAAATCACATGGATTTATCTCATATGCTGAAATTGATATATACTGAAATTGATCATACCTATTTTGCAATTTTTTTTTTCAAATCTAGATCTGGAAGAGAAGAGGTTCTCTCTTAACTGCACAAGCATCCGACCTCTATGAGTATCCACTCAAAATCAGTCTGAAACAGTTCTCTTTAATCTAAATTTTTGTTCTCCAAAATTCAGTCTCTTGAATTTAAATGAAGCCTGGATCGCGATCAATACTTGATCTCTTTTCTTGATCTTCTTCTTCTTCTCTTCTTTAGAGTTTCTTCTCTTACTATGTGCTACTATCAGATGCTAGAAACTAGTAAGAAAGAGGCACCCAACAGCCTTTGGGTGTGAGACTCCTTGGGATGTGCGTCCCAAGAGAAAGGGGGTGTGGGATGCCCAAGGAAAGAAAAAGGGAGAAGAAGAGAGGGCATGGAACTTCTCTTTTGGCATGTGAGGTTGCTAGTTTGATGCTCTAGGGATTTTAGGGGAGATCTCTTTAAATAGGCACAAGGATTGAATCATATTCAATCTCATAATACAAATCCTACTTGCATTGGGTTTCCTATTAACTTAAGTTATCCAACTTATTTTAGGAGACCCTTTAGGTGCCAACAATTGGAGCCCTTGCACCCATAATTAGACACCCTAAAATACACCCAAGAGGCACCCCATAAGAGAACTAAAAGCTCTCTAATCAATGGACATGTCCAATTTGATCAAATCAAGATGGTGCCCAAGAATAACTATCAAAAAAATTAATTAGGGACTTCCACCCTCAATTTATATAATCCGTAACCTTAGACACTCAATAATTGAAGTCTCATGAATCTTATTCATATAGGTTATTAGTAGATAATTAAGTTAGAATTATCTTATCAAATAAATAATCTTAATGAAAAGAGGAATTGGGTCCAACTATATACTAGCAAGGTTATTATGAACCCAATAGATTTCTCCAAACCCAATTGACACTTTATAAGTTCAATTACTTATTCCAAGCCTAATCCCTTTATCGTGTGACCCCATAGGTTTAATTCTATCTGATGGTGAGATATACAATAATCTCTTTGTTGGGAAATGTGTCCCAAAAAGCCAATCGTCAAGCTGTTGACGGTTGAGCAACCAAGTATTGTAATTGATTTGTTAATAAATAAAATATATTTGGCATCTTCATCATAAGCTTTCATCTTCTAATGAACTCCGTTGTTATGATGAAGTCCTTAGGACTATTTAGATTCGATAAAGAGAGGATTTATCGATTAGTCCTTAAAACAGTTCACGACCAAATGATAGGCTGTTAATAAGGACAACAGCTTCTATCGAGCATAGGTCGCTGTAGGCCATATGGGTTGGTTGTCCTCTTAACCAAGGAGTGTGGAGATACTGGTATGGCATACAGGTGAGATGTAAGGGTACATCATCATTGAACGTGACCAACTCCAGAGTATTTTGCTGTCGAGAATGTCTCTGATGGGATATAGGTATAAGTATCCCTTAGACTTGAGATCGCCTCAGTGACTTGCAAGCAACTCACTGTGCTTTGGTACTGGACTAACTGAATTTCTAATTCAGGGACGGAAGGCTTCTGGGCACAGTCAAGTACTTGCAAAGTCAGAGTGTGATCGAGATGGGATTGACCACTCCAAGAGTTGGAGAAGAATGAGTCGCTGTATTTCAATTTAGCAAAACCTTGGCCAGGATAATCCATCAGATGGATTTGATATTTTGAAATACAATGTGGACAACCTGATCAGAGTTGACAGTTGAACTCTGGGGTGTCCTATGATCATTTTGGTCAAGGGGATGAATTATATAAAAACTATATCCGCATGGGTTCTAAGGATGTTGTTCTACACATTCGACCTATCCGATCATCGGGTACCATTGCTAGATGGTCACTTCGATTGGTATAGAAATTTATTCCTATGCTACCGGCTTAGGTTCGGACCTATGAGGTCACACACATTAGAGTTCATGATCCGATCGGATGGTTGATCATCGATTAAGAATCATTCTAGGGTTAAATGATCAATACGATTGACATTTAACCCAGTACAAGTTTTGCAGGAGGATCGATTAGCAATTTGATTGCTAATTGGCTTAATTTGATTAAGCCAATGGGCTGAGATTAAGTCTAATTAAATATGATTTAATTAGATTTGGTTTGGGCTTGATTGGATCAAGTCCAATTGGTTTATTGGATAAGCCAAGTGCAAGGAAAAACTAGTCCTAGTTCAACTAGGACTTGGGTCAATCTAATTTCTAATTTGATTAGAAAATTAAATCAGATTTAAATATAATTTAATCTGATTAAATTAGGTTCTTAATTAGGTTAAGACCTATTTTAATTGGGTTGATCTAATTTTGATTTGATTTGGTTTGGGAAACCAAATTAAAACAAGTCATGAGACAGAATCCTAGTAGGACTAGGATTCCACCTTGCGCCACATAAGCCTTCTCCACGCCCTCTCTCTTATTCAATGCCAATCTCCACTTATTTTGTGCGACAAAAGCCCTCTCCCAGATCTCTCTCACGTTCACAAAAGGTCTCTTCTCTTCTTTCTTACATGGAAGGTGGTTTGGATCAAATCTAAAAGGAATAAGTTTGGATTTTGAATTCTATGAGATAGAGTTTTAGAAATCCAAAACTCTTTCAATTTTGCACCGAATTTATCCAAATTTTTTTTAGAATTTTCGTGGCTTTTAGGGTTTATATTGTACACCCTTTTCTAATGATCCATGCACAAAAATATGGAGGAGGTGCTCAAGAGTTGGGCGTCCCTTAACTTGCCATGTTTGGATAAGCCTTGACTAGGTGTTTGACCTAGATAAGGACTCTATCATATCTCTCTATATAAGATGAGTTTCTTTGTAAAATTTTAGGAAGAGATAGATATTTGAGAGACCTTTCTGTCATCCAAAAATTAGAGAGAAATACCTTTGGATCATGGAGATATAAAAGATGCAAGTTTGAGTGTCTAGAGAGAAAAACGTGAAGAAGAAGAGGGTCTTCTTCTAGGGTTTTTATTTTCATATCTTTCCTCCTTCCATCTTGAGTTTCCTGAGAGCGTCTTAGATCTGAAACTCCTCCTTCTACTTTCCATCTTTGGAAGAGTCCAAATCAAGAAGAAAGAGGCACCTGATCAACCATCAAAGAAGGATCAGTGCAGTACTAGCATACTGTGCTGATTTCCTGAAGCAGAACTTCTGATCGAGATTCGTGGGCTCGTGTGGACGACTCCTAGAGGCCGGATGCGTGTGCAGCTTGCAACATCATCCTCAAGCCCAGATCAGCAAGGTTAGAATGTCTAACTTGTAAGGTAATAGATCTGATCTATTGTTTAATACATACATTAGATGTAGTATAGAAACATGTTGATATGATCAACATGTAGTTCATGCTATATTTATATATTTTAATTTCTGATTTAATACCATGTAATAATCATGTAATAGGATCTTAGATCTAGGGATTTTCTGATCTTAGAAAATAAATTTTGATTTATTTTAGTCTTCCGCTGTATGATCTTGAAAAAGTTTCAAGATCTAACCCTCTTTTTCAAGATCTAACCCTGAAACCCTAGATCTGATCCCCACACTCTTATCATTGTATCATTAAAACTCTTTTCAATGGGTCAAAATAATTTCACTTTAATTCAGTAAGGATTATCGATCCAGAACAATCCTAGTGAGCTCTCACAATCTACCAGTGACACCTAGAAGTATGTACTGGTAACCCAATAGAACTGAAATAAACCTTAAGGTGTAGTTAACGTGTGATTCAGTCCCTCTATCGTGAGTCTCGACTTGATGGCAAGTCATGGATAAATTGTTAAATCTCAACATCAGTCATATGATAGATTCGATTAGCTCAAGTCCAATTATGACTTCTATGAAAACTCTTTTCCATTAATCACACTGCTGTGGCTACAGACTCATAGACTTAGCCTCTCAAATTCTATAGAACTACTCCTCTTTATCAAGATTGATAGATCCTATCTTGATGCACACCCCACTCCTACAGTGGACCAACTGTCGCTGACATCCACTATAAGGGCTCATTGAGACTCATGTTTATGTGTCAGTCAAACTTCAGCAGTCTCACTACGAGCAGCAGTACCATCTCAAGTCGAAAGATCAGTCACACAACTACAGCATCGAGATAATCACTGACGATCGAATAGAAATTCAAGTGATGTCTCATATTGTCATGCTCCGTACTAGTTGTTCTCTAACAACTACCCACACTCGTCGTCTTATATCTTTAGACAGTAGATCAGAGACTCATCTATCTTGAAGAAAGTGATTTGTGCACCAGTCTATCTGGATTAATCACCATCCTCATGATAATCCTATGACCGGAAGGATTTAGGAATTAAATACATGTCTCTAATTCTCAAAACTTTGAGAATATGTGTCGAAACTAATTTCATAGATGATTCAAGGACACATCATACTTGAATGAAAAAGAACTTATCCTTTTATTGATTATATCAATATATTAAGTATAAAATTATATCCTAAAATTATTACAATATATCAGCCATATTGACTTCTAGGACATACATCTAACAATCTCCCACTTGGATTAAAGTCAATTGACCACAAATCTAAGTCCCATCTTCTCAAGGTGGACTTTCATTTTTAGTTGACTCAACTGCTTAGTCAGTCGGTCTGCCACATTGTCTACAGAGTCTACTCTTCGTACCTCGATATAAGGTAGTCGCGTACACGACTGCTCTATGTGTTTGGACTTCTAGTGAGATCTTGAGCTCCTTAGCAAGGATTATAGTGCCATTGTCTTTGCAGTACTGTGTCAGGATATGACATCCAGTTCTACAACTAACATTAGAGTCAAAATTCATCCTACACATCTATAGCATGCTCTGCCTCCATTATTTGATTATTTCGAATCCTTTCAATATATCGAACAAGAATACATCCTGATGTAGATATTGTAGCATTAATGTATCCTCCCACTCTTAGCTTTTCTCCAAAGATCAAGAACAAATTTTTAGTCTTTCTCAAGTACTTAAGGATGTTCTTCACAGCTATCCAGTGCTCCTCATCAGGATTCGACTGATATCTACTCGTGATACTCACACCAAGGATAATATCAGATTGAGTATATAGCATGGCGTATATGAGGTTCTCTATGGCCAAGGCATAAGGAATCCTACTCATATGTTGTATCTCCTTAGATGTGGTTGGACACATCATCTTGGAGAGACTAATACCATGCCTAAGAGGTAAGAGATCTCTCTTAAAGTTTTTCATGCTGAACCTCTTCAACATCTTCTCTATGTACAACTTTTGTGACAGGCCAAGCATTCATTAAGATCTATCCCTATAGACCTTTATTTCAAGAATATAGGATGCTTCCCCTAGGTCTTTCATGGAGAATTCTTTGGACAACCATCTTTTGACCATGGTCAGCATGGGAATATCATTTTCAATGAGAAGAATATCATCTATGTATAATACGAAGAAGGTGATCGCACTCCCACTGACCCTCTTGTACACACAAGATTTCTCTTCATTTTTGATGAAATCAAACGATTTGATTGCCTCATCAAAATGATGATTCCAACTCCAAGAAGCTTGCTTTAATCTATATATGGACCTTTGCAGCTTGCAGACTTTGTGATCACCATCATCGGACATGAAATTTATAGACTGCTCCATATAGATATCTTTTTCAAGATATATTCATTCAGAAAAGTAGTTTTCATATCCATTTGTCAAATTTTACAATCATAGTAAGCCACAACAGCAAGCAAAGTGTGGATGGATTTTAACATGGCTACATATGAGAAGATTTTTTGATAGTCAATGCCCTTGTGCTGACTATAATCTTTAGCCACAAGCCTAACTTTATAGATCTCTACCTTACCATCGGCACCTATCTTCCTTTTGTAGATTCATTTACACCCAATGGGTACAATATCCTCAAGTGGATCCACTAAAGTCCAGATTTGGTTCGAGTGCATCGAGTTAATTTTTGACTTCATAGCATCTAACCATTTCTCAGAATCGATGTCAGACATCGTCTCATCAAAGGTATTAAGATCATCAATATGACCTCTATCTCCCATAAGGAATATTTTCTTTACTTTCTCCGTAAGCATACCTATATACCTTTCAGGAGGTCGGAAGATCCTACTAGATCTATGAGGTGGTAGAGGAACATCAACTACGGACTCATGGATTATGGGTTCCTGAGGATTTATAGCTCTGGGCTCTTCAAAGACTTTCTCTTCGAGCTGCACTAACCTCCCACTGCCGCCATCCTAGATAAACTATTTTTCTAGGAATACGATATTTCGACTCACAATCACATTGTGGTATTGTGAAAAGTAGTAGTATCCTATAAATTCTTTTGGATACCCTATAAAATGAGCTATAATAGATCTATCCTCTAACTTATCTGCTATCTATCTCTTGACATAGGTCAGACATCCACAAATCTTGAGATAACCCTGCAGACTCGACTTTTTACCGAACCACATCTCATACGGTGTGGTAGGAACAGACTTTGATGGAACCCTATTCAACAAGTGAATAGTAGTTAACAAGGCATGTCCCTAAAGAAATAAGAGAAGATTAGTGAAGCTCATCATGGATCGGACTATATCTAATAGGATCCTGTTCCTTGTTTCGGATACCTCGTTGAGCTGAGGCATTTCAGGAGGGGTCCACTGAGAGACTATACCGTTGTCTTTAAGATATCTCAAAAATTTTTGACTAAGGTATTCACCTCTTTGATTAGATTGAAGAACTTTAACGGATTTGTCTGTCTGCTTTTCTACTTCATACCTAAATTTTTTGAACTTTTCAAAGATCTCAGACTTGTATTTCATGAGATACACAAATCCATACCTAGACAGATCATCGATAAAGGTAATGAAATAGGTATAACCACTCCTAACCTGCACATCAAATGACCCACACACAACGGTGTGTACTAGGACGAGTAACTTAGTGGCTCTTTCCCCATATCCTATAAAGGGTAACTTGACCATCTTTCCTCGAAAGCAAGATTCACAAGCTGGATATGACTCTGGATTAAGAGAGCCAAGGCTCCCATCATTTTCTAGTTTGTTTATTCTGTCCTCTCCAATATGGCCTAGTTTATGGTGCCATAAGTACTTTTGGTTAATCTCATCTCTGGATCTCTTCTGACCTACGGTACTCACTATTTGCTCGTTTAGGTTCACATTCATATCAACTTGCAAGTAATAAAGACTGTCAATTAAAAGATCTCATGCAATCAATTTATTTCATAAATAAATGAAATAAAAATTTTTATTGAAATAAATTTCAAAACCTTCCTATGCTAGTACAGATACAAAAATTAAATTCCGACTAGCTATAGAAATATAATAACAGTCTTTCAAATCTAATCTAGCATCAGACAGTAATCGAAGAGGATAAGTGCCAATAGCCTCTACAATAATTTTTGCTCCATTGTCGACCCAAAGGATCATGTCACCTTATCTCAACCTCCTACTTTCTATCAGACCTTGCATTGAGGTACATATATGAGCACTTGAGTCAAAGTCCAATACCTAATTAGAAGTAGAAGAAACCATAAGGTTAGATTCTATTACGAGTATACCTTCGAAAGATTTATCACTCTTTTTGATCTTCAAGCTCTCCAGGAATTTTGAATAGTTTCTCCTCTAGTGGCCTTCAGCATGACAGTAGAAACACTTTCTCCTTGCCTCAATAGCCTTTGGACTATCCTTCTTCGGCTTGCTCTCTTTCTTCTGCTTCTTCATGGATTTAACCTTCTTCCTTCCAGTAGACATTTTCTTAAAAGAAGAAGTCTGCTCCACAGTGAGAATAGTATTTTTTGAACTTTTTAAGGTACCCTCCATAGTGACCAACATATTGATGAGTTCGAGAATAGTGCAGTCAAGTTTGTTCATATAAAAATTGATAATGAATTAACTATATGAACTAGTAAGGGATTGAAGGATCAGATCCATCTGTAATTTCTTTTGCATTTCTAGCCCGAGCTTCTCAAGCTCCTCAATATCCTTGATCACTATCATACAGTGCTCATGGACAGACTGCCCCTCGCACATCTTCAGATTGAAGAATCTTTTAGACACTTCGAAGCATGCAGTATGGCTCTGCTCACCATACAACTCTTATAGATGAGTGATCATGGCCCAGGCAATAGACATATGCTCGTGCTGGCTTTGCAACTCATTTGACATGGATGCCAGCACATAGCACTTGACCCGACTGTCTTCATCTGTCCATTTTTCAAAAGCAGCTCTTTGCTCAGCAAAAGGATGGTTTGATAGCACTACGGGATCCTGATCGAGTATATGGCTTAATTTTTCTGAGGTCAGAATAATCTTGAGATTTTTGAGCCAATCTTTGAAATTATTACCGATTAAACGATTGGTTTCAAGGATGCGGGCTAGAAGGTTTGAGGCTGACATGATGGTTTAACTACGAGAGTAGAGATTCAAGTTAGACTTTTGTACTTAATATTTAATTTACTTCTAGAGACTTTATGATGCAAACAATGACTCTCACTAATTTATTAAATCCCTCCACTCTTCAAAAAAAAAATGAAAACCCTAACATGACAAAAGATTCTTAGTGGGTGCTGCAGTCCCACCGATGACATGCACCTCACCTAACAGTTATTGATAACATGCACACCGATGCGTAGGTAACTCTTTGTCCAAATGCTTCATTAAGCATGTTGCAGCGATTTGGTCTCTAAGTCATGTGGGCTCACCTAATAATTATTGCCCACACTTCTTAGTTAAGCCCGACCTACCATTTACAAGCAGATGTAATACCGTCATTAGGTCCCTCACGTAACAGTTATTGGGTCCAACCCCATCCTTAGCCTGGAGTAACTCTTTACTAATAGAGTAATTGCGTGTTCCTAATGCAACTGAATCACTGTAACCAATTGAGAACAATCAATGCCAGTAGCACGCTCGCACATCTACAATGATGGAAAACCTATGGACTTAATATTTATAGAGAGATTTAGGTTTAGATCTCATCTAATCAGTCATCATATAACCGATCTAACTGGCATGGGCTAAACCAAACTACTAAGCAATCTAATTCAAGACCCAATCTTTCAAATTGGTCAGATAAGTGGAGATTAGTGAGGGTTCCCCCATTGCCTTCCTAAGATATCAATAAATTGACTAGATCGGCTAATAAAATTGATTAAATAATCATGTCTCATTAACTTGCCTTAGATATCAATAGGTCGATTGATCAGAATTGGTTAGCCCAAGCGAATCAGGCTCAAACCAACGAGTCAAATTAGATCCTTAAGTTAATCGATTCTACATATAGGATTTAATCGATTTGATCAATAATAATTGTATGATCATTAACTTAATTGATCTGATCCTAATTAACACTTGACTTGGTTTGATCAATTGCTTAATCAAATTAGACCCAAATGACTCAAATCAAAAATCTTAAATACAATTCTATTACAGGACCTAATTAATAGTTTTTTCATGATCAAAATTCTCATACACAAACATAAATTTTAGATTCTAAATTATATTTTAGATCAAAATTTATTGCATAAAAATAAATTTTAAAATATAAAAATAATTTTTAGATTTTAATACACAAACATATATTATATATATGCATATAAAATCAGATCTAAACAAAATTTTAGATCTAAGCATGATTTTGTATATCTCATATACTAATTATGGATCAGATTAAAAGTAAATTTATGATTTAAATTTATAATCATATATCACATATATAAATCAATATTCAGATCATATAAAAATTTCAAATTTTATGCATGCATGTATGTATCACATGAACATGAACTAGAACTCTTTCTAGATCAAAATTCAGATCTATACATGCAATTATATATCAATAATATGTTCTAAAATTAAATTCAAAATTAAATTTTAGATTTGAAGATCTATTTATATATCTCATGTATCAAAAAAAAATTAATTTTAAAATTTTTAAAAAAATATGTATATCAAAATTCAGCATATAAAAATCTGTGGCTCTAATACCATTGTTAGAAATCGGGGTTTGGTGCATGCATATGTATTTCAAAATTTTATTTTCTAAATATCATAGTGGAGAACAAGATTAAAATACTTTAATCTAAATTATACATACATAAAAATATAAAATCACATGGATCTATCTCATATGCTGAAATTGATATATGCTGAAATTCAGATTGTGAATAAATCACAAACTTGTTTCGCCATCTTTTTCTTCAAATCTGGATCTAAAAGAGAAGAGGTTCTCTCTTAGCTGCATAAGTATCCAATCTCTATGAGAATCCACTCAGGATCAGCCTGGAACAGCCCTCTTTAATCTAAATTTTTATTCTTCAAAATTCAGCCTGTTGAATCTGAACGAAGCTTGAATCATGATCAATGCTTGAACTCTTTCCTTGATCTTCTTCTTCTTTTCTTCTCTAGAGTTTTTTTTTCTTGCTATGTGCTGCTATTAGATGCTAGAAACCAGCAAGGAAGAGGCATCCAACAACCTTTGGGTGTGGGACTCCTTGGGACGCACGTCCCAAGAGAAAGGGGGTGTGGGATGCCCAAGGGAAGAGAAAGGGAGAGGAAGAGAGGGCATGGGACTTCTCTTTTGTTATGTGGGGTTGCTAGTTTTGATGCTTTAAGGATCTTAGAGGAGATCCCTTTAAATAGGCATAAGGATTGAATTTTATTCAATCTCATAATACAAGTCCTACTTGCATTGGATTTTCTATTAACTTAAGTTATCCAACTTACTTTAGGAGACCCTTTAGACACCAACAATTGGAGCTCTTGCACCCATAATTAGACACCTCAAAATATACCCAAGAGACACCCCATAAGAGAACTAAAAGTCATCTAATCAATGGACACATCCAACTTGATCAAATCAAGGTGGCGCCCAAGAATAACTATCAAGAAAATTAATTAGGGACTTGCACCCTTAATTTATATGATCCATAACTTTAGACACCCAATAATTAGAGTCTCATGAATCTTATTCATGTAGGTTATTAGCAGGTAATTAAGTTAAAATTATTTTATCAAATAAGTAATCCCAACAGAAAGAAGAATTGGGTCCAACCATGTGCTAGCAAGGTTATCATGAACCCAATGAGTTTTTCTAAACCCAATTGATACTTCATAAGCTCAATTACTTATTTCAGACCTAATCCCTTTGTCATGTGATCCCATAGATTTAATTCTATCTGATAGTGAGATATACAATGATCTCTTGTCATTGTATCATTGAAACTCTTTTTCATGGATCAAAAAAAATTTCTCTCTAACTCAGCAAGAATTATCGATCCGAAACAATCCTAGTGAGCTCTCACAATCTACCAGTAACACCTAATAGTATGTACTGACAACCCAATAGAATTGAAATAAACCTCTAGGTATAGTTAATGTATGAGTCCCAACTTGATGGCAGGTTATGGATAAATTGTCAAACCTCAATATCAGTCATATGATAGATTCGATTAGCTCATGTCACTTCTATGAAAATTCATTTCCATAAATGACACTGCTGTGGCCACAGACTCATGGACTTAGCCTCTCAAATCTCATAGGACTATTCCTCTCTATCAAGGTCGATAGATCCTATCTTGATGCGCACCCCACTCTTACAGTGGATCAACTATCGCCAACATCCACTATAAGGACTCATTGAGACTCATGTTTATGTGTCAGTCAAACTGTAACAGCCTCACTACGAGCAGCAGTACCATCTCAAATCGAAGGACCAGTCACATAACTACAGCATCGAGATAATCACTGACGATCAAATAAAAATCTAAGTGATCTCTCATATAGTCATGCTTAGTATTAGTTGTTCTCTAACAACTATCCGCACTCATCACCCTGTGTCTCTACACAATAGACTAGAGACTTATCTATCCTGAAGGAAGTAATTTGTATATC
The DNA here is from genome assembly GCF_000442705.2 of Elaeis guineensis. Lineage (NCBI taxonomy): Eukaryota > Viridiplantae > Streptophyta > Magnoliopsida > Arecales > Arecaceae > Elaeis > Elaeis guineensis. The sequence continues at coordinate 103,959,935 of NC_025998.2, forward strand.
AGTCTATCCAGATCAATCACTATCCTCATGATGATCCTATGATCGAAAGTATTTAAAAATTAAATACATGTCTCTAATTTTCAATACTTTGAGAATATATATCGAAACTAATTCCATGGACGATTTAAGGACACATCACACTTGAATAAAAAAGAACTTGCCCTTTTATTGATCATATCAATATATTAAGTACAAAATTATGCCTTAAAATTATTACAATATGTTAGCCATATTGGCTTCTAGGACATACATCTAACAATCTAAATCTTGATGATAATTGAAGAGGATAAGTGCCAACGACTTCTACAGCAACTTTTGTTCTTTATCGATTCGAAGGATCATGGCAGCTTCCCTCGATCTCTTATTTTCTATTAGATCTTGCATTAAAGTATATATATGTGCACTAGAACTAGAGTCCAATACCTAACTAGAAGTAGAAGAAACTATTAGGTTAGATTTAATTACAAGCATACCTTCTGAGGGTTCGTCATCCTTCTTGATCTTTAGGCTCTCCAGGTAGAGTGGACAGTTCTTCCTCCAGTGGCCTTCAGCATCACAATGGAAATAATTTTTTTTTTGCTTTAGTTTTTTTCAAAACATCTTTCTTCTGCACGCTCAATACTAGTTATTCTCTAACAACTACCCGCACTCATCACCCTGTGTCTCTACACAATAGACTAGAGACTTATCTATCCTGAAGGAAGTGATTTGTATATCAGTCTATCCAGATCAATCACTATCCTCATGATGATCCTATGATCGAAAGTATTTAAGAATTAAATATATGTCTCTAATTTTCAATACTTTGAGAATATATATCGAAACTAATGCCATAGATGATTTAAGGACACATCACACTTGAATAAAAAAGAACTTGCCCTTTTATTGATCATATCAATATATTAAGTATAAAATTATGTTTTAAAATTATTACAATGTGTTAGTCATATTGACTTCTAGGACATACATCTAACAATCTAAATCTTGACGGTAATTGAAAAGGATAAGTGCCAATGGCTTCTACAGCATCTTTTATTCTTTGTCGATTCGAAGGATCATGGCACCTTCCCTCAATCTCTTATTTTCTATTAGATTCTGCATTAAAGTACATATATGAGCACTAGAACTAGAGTCCAATACCTAACTAGAAGTAGAAGAAACTATTAGGTTAGATTTAATTACAAGCATACCTTCTAAGGGTTTGTCATCTTTCTTGAACCTTAGGCTCTCCAGGTAGAGTGGATAGTTCTTCCTCCACTGGCCTTCAGCATCACAATGGAAATACTTTTTTTTGCTTTAGTTTTTTTTGAAACATCTTTCTTCTACACTCTTTCTTCAGCTTCTTCATAGATTTACTCTTCTTCTTCCAACCAGACTTTCTCTTAGATGAAGAAGTCCACTCTACAGCAAGAACAGTACCCTTTAATCTCTTCAAAGTTTTCTCAATAGTGACCAACATGTTGACCAATTTGGGTATGGTGAAATCAAGTTTGTTCATATAAAAATTTATAATAAATTATCTATATGAAATCATAAAAATTTGAAGAATCAAATCCATCTATAATTTTTTTTGCATATTAAGTCTGAGCTTCTCAAGCTCCTTAATATCCTTGATCACTGTCATACAGTGCTCATATATTGACTATCTTTCGCTCATCCTCAGATTGAAGAGTCTCTTGGACATTTGGAATCATAGTTTAGATCTGCTCACCATACAACTCCTGTAGATGAGTGATCATAGCTCTAATAGTGGATGTATGCTCATGCTGGCTCTACAACTCATTTGACATGGAAGTCAGCACATATCACTTAGCCCAACTGTCTTCATCTGTCCACTTTTTATATGCTGTTCTTTCTTCAGTAGTAGGATGGTTTTGTAATACTAGGAGTTTTTGGTCAAGTATTTGGCCTAATTTTTTAAAAATCAAGAGAATTCTGAGATTTTTAAGTCAGTCTTTAAAATTAGTTCTGATCAAATGATTAGATCAAGGATGCAGGCTAGAGAGTTTGAAGCTGACATGGTTTAACTGTGAGAATAGAGATTCAAGTTAGATTTTTATACTTTAAATTTATATTTGCTCTAGGAACTTTAAGAAGTAAACAATGACTTTCACTATTTTTTTAAATCCCTCCACCCTTCAGGTGGGAAGCAAAAATCCTAAAGCTACAACTGAATTTCTAGTAGGTGCTGTGGTCTTACCAATATCATGTACCTCACCTAACAATTATTGATGATATGCATATTGATGTGTGGACAACTCTTTATCCAGATACTTCTCTAAGCATGTTGCAACAACTTGATCCTTAAGTTTTATGGGCTCATCTAATAGTTATTGACCACACTCCTTAGTTAAATCTGATCCACTGTTCACAAGTAGGTGCAAAGCTATTATTGGGACCCTTACCTAACAGTTATTGGGCCCAACCCTATCCTTACCTTGGAGTAACTCTTTGCTAATAGAGTGGTTACATATTTTCGACGCAACTGAACCACTATGACCAGTCGAAAATAATCAACACCAGTACTATGCCCACGCATCTACAATGATGGAAGATCTATGGAATTAATATTTATGAAAAAATTTAAGATTTAGGTCTCATCTAATCAGTCATCATATGATCGATCTAATTAGCATGGGCTAAATCAAACCGTCAAGCAAGTTTATTCAAGACTCAATCTTTCAAAATGGTTAGGTAAGTGGAGTTCGGTAGGGGTCTCCTTGTTGCTTTCCTTAGATACCAATAAATTGATCAGATTAACGAACAAAATCAATTAAATAACTATCTTTCAAATACTTTTATTAGACACCAATAGGTTAATCGGTCCAAATAGGTTAGCTTAAGTGAATCAGGCTCAAGCCATCGAGCCGAATTAGGTCCATAGGTTAATCAATTTTACATATGAGATTTAATCGATTTGATCAATAACAATTACATGATCTTAAACTTAATTAACCTAATTCTAATCACTACTTGATTTGATTTGATCAATTACTTAATCGAATTAGGTCCATTATGTTCAAATCAAAAATTCTAGATGCAATCTAATTATATGACCTAATTTTTGATTTACTCATGATCAAAATTCTCATGCATAAATATAAATTTTATATTCTAAAACTAAATTTTAGATCTAAATTCTTTAAATAAAAAATAAATTTTAAATTATAAAACTAATTTTTAGACTTAACATACAAGCATATATTTTATATATGTATATAAAATTTAGATCTAAATAAAATTAAATTCAGATCATAATATGATATCATATATCTTATATATAAATCATGAATCAAATTAAAACTAATTTTTAGATCTAAATATGCAATCATACATCTCATATATAGATCATAAATCAGGTTAAAATAATTTTTAGATTTATGCATGCATCTATATATCACATATACATGAACTAGAATCCTATCTAGAATAAATTTCAGATCTATGCATGCCTTCACATATCAAATATATAAATTAAAAATTAAATTTAAATTAAATTTTAGATTTAAAATAATCATCTATACATTTCATATATCAAGAAAAATTAAATTTTGAAATTCTTTTCAAAAATATACATATCAATTTCATGCATATGAAATCCGTGGCATTGATACCACTATGAAAATTTCATGTAGAAGCATGCACATATATTTTAAATTTTTTTTTTCTAAATAATGTAGTGGAATAGAAGATTAAAATATTTTTTAATCTAAATCATGCATGCATAAAATAAAAAATATATGGATCTATTTTTTATGCTGAAATTGAATACATACTGAATTTTATGCTAAAATTAAATATGTGATCAAATCACATACCTATTTCGTAATTTTTTTCTTCGAAACTAGATCTGAAAGAGAATAAGTTCTTCTTTAGCCACACAAGTGTCTGACCTCTATGGATATCCACTCATGATCAGCTTGGAATAGTCTTCTATGGTGTTGATCTTTTTTCTTCAAGAACGATCACCCTACGAATCTGAACAAAATCTGGATTGCAATCAACTCTTTGATCTTTTTTTTGATCTTTTTTTTATTATTTTCTTATTCTCCTTTCTTTTATTATGAAGCAGTCAAGGTTTAAAAATCAGCCACCAAAGAAAATGTCCAAAATCCTTTTGGGCGTGGAGATGGAGGATGCCCAACCACCTTGGGCGTTGGAACTAAAGGGGAGAAGAGAGGAAGGCATGGGGGGACTTTTGGGAGGCATGAGGCTATTGAGAATCTCATGATTAGAGCCTTAAGGAGGATCCCTTTAAATAGGCAAAAATTTTAAATTTTATTTAAAATCAAATAGTCCCTTAGTATAAGTCCTACTTATATTAGGAATCTCTATAGCCTTAGATATTTGACCCCCTTTAGGAGATGCATGAGGCACCAACTATTGGAGCCTTTTCATCTATTTTTTTCATATGTTATAAGGGGCTTAGGGGACTCTCCATGCTGATCTCACATGCCCTCTATCATGTGGACATACCTAACTTGATCAAATGAAGTGGCATCCATTGCTCCAAGAATTGATTTTGATAATCACAAACCATTTGAGGGAACTACTAATATATTTCTTATCTTTGAAGAATATTTTTGTGATATTTTAGATAGTCCAAAAGATTAAATTTGAAAAGCTTTATCAAGTGTGTCAAAGTTGAAGTTTCTGCAAGTTGGAGAAGTTTTCGAAGCCTTCTAAGAGTGTCCAATTGATTTGAATCTATTTGAGAGTGTTTGAAAGTATTCTGATAAGTTTTAAATCTTAAATACATGAAAACTTGGGTTGCAACAAAATGGGATGACCCATCTGGGTCATCCCTTTTCATTGAGTAGCCGGCACGCACTGTTTTGACTTATGACACGCAGTGGGATGACCCACCTAGGATGACCCCTAAGATCCTGAGACCAAAATAGAAAGTCTGATTTTCGAACTAGCCAAATGAGGCATCCCATGGGCTTCCCAGACATAGTGGAATGACACATATGGGACGATCTATTCTGGGCGAGTTTGCAACGACTAGTTTTTAGTCTATTTTTGGTACATTTAATACATATTAAACATTATCCAATGGCTCTAAACCAACTCTAAGATATTTTTAAGGATAAATAGTGACTATAAATACTCTCTTGAAGTAAGAAATTATAAGTTGAAGCAAGCATTCAAGTTTAAATCTGAGAAAAACTCTATCAGCCCTAAACAGAGAAATAGAAGCATTTAATTACTTCACCAACCACTCTCTAGTAGTAATCAAGTATGAAATTCATTGAGGATGTTCAGCAAAAGTTTCTTCTCCTTAAGTATTATATTTGTATTGTATTTATTGTGTCTATTTAAAGAGATATTGTGCTAAATTTTTTATACCTTATTTTTTTCATATTGTATTTGGATTTTTGAGTTTTGAAATATTCCAAAACTCGGATAGATTGATCCGAACCTAAAATCAGAGTGTTAAGGATTGGCTTGTACCTGAGAAATAAGTGTTCTTACTTAAATAACAAGGGTCGGAGGTGTCTGACGTGGTGTAATCTTTGAAATTTGTTTAGTGGATTGAATTCTCAAGTAGGGACATGGAGAGTGGATATAGGTACAAGATTGACATCGAATCACTATAAATTCTTTGTATTTATTGTGCTTGCCTCTCTTTACTTATTCTTTAGGCTTTATACTTACAATCTTATCATTTGTATTTGAATTTATTTCTATTGAAAATCAACCCTCTCCACTCAAATACTTTAGCATATTATTTTAGTGCACTAATCTTTAAAATTTTAAAAAGATCCAATTCACCTCTTCTCTTGGGCTCCATATCTGGACAATAAGTGATATCAGAGCCTGGTACTCTAGTTCTTACTTGATTGAACCATCAAGAGCTAAAGATCTATGACAGTCCAATTTGGCACATCTCTAGCTGAGGGGCAATCTACAAACTGACCTTCACTTTTCAATGGGTCAAACTACACCTATTGAAAAGTTCGGATGAGAATTTTTATTCAAGCACTTGACTATGACATGTAGAGTGTTATAGTAAATAGACCACACACACCCACTAAATTGATTAATGGTGTATCTCTCCCTAAGTCGGAAGATGAATGGGATGAATTTGATAAGAAAATAGCTTAGCTTAATGCTAAAGTCATGAATGTTTTATATTATGCCTTGAATTCTAATGAATTTAATCGTATTTCCACATGCAACTCAGCTAAAGAGATTTAGGATAGATTAGAAATCATACACGAAGACACAAACTAAGTAAAAGAATCTAAGATCAATATGCTTGTGCACAGCTATGAACTATTTAAAATGAAACTTGAAGAATCAATAACTCAAATGTTCACTCATTTCACTGACATCATAAATAGTTTAAAAAATCTTGATAAATATTATTCTAACAGTGATATTGTGAGAAAAGTACTCAGATCCTTACTAAGATCATAGGAGGCAAAAGTCACTGCAATCTAAGAGGCCAAAGATTTGAATATTCTACCATTAGAGGAGCTGCTTAGATCCCTCATGACTCATAAACTAACCATGAAGTAACACACTGAGGAGAAAACCAAAAGAAAAAAAACTATAGCTCTCAAGTTGACAGCTCAGGAAGAAGAAGATACAAAAAAATCAGACAATAGCGAGGAAGATGAGGACTTGGCCTTAATTATCAAAAAATTTAGATGTTTCATAAAGAGAAAAAGATAAAGAACCAAGAGAAGACCACCAATCAAGGGGGAGCCGAGCAAAGAAAAAGAAAAAGAATAGCCCATCATCTGCTATGAATGCAAGAAGTCGGGCCACTTCAAATCAGAACGTCTCCAGCTCAAGAAAGGCCAAAAGAAGTTCAAGAAGAAGAAGGCCATGTGACTACATGGAGCGATAGTGATGACTCCACCACTGATGAAGAATCTCATGAAGAAGACAACCTATGCCTTATGGCATATGAAAATGAGGTAACACCTGAAACTCAAAATGAATTTACTTATGATGAACTGTTAGAAGCTTTTCATAAACTTTTGAATGACCTAAAAGAATTAAGAATAAAAAATAAAAATCTGAAATCAAAAAACCATGCATTAGCTAAGAAAAATGAAGAAGTTGATAAGAAAAATGAAGAATTACAACTAAAGAATCAGTCTCTAATAAAAGAAAAAGATGAACTTTTTAGTCAAAATGAAACTCTTATAAAAGAAAATCAAAAACTAAAGGAAGAGATAACCAAGTTAAAATCTATAGTTGACAGATTTACATTAAGTTCAAACAAACTTCAGATGATCATTGACAGTTAAAAAGTTATATATAATAAAGTCAGACTTGATTATAACACTCTAAGAAAGTAAAAATTTTTGAAAAATATTTTTGTCAATGCATCTACAAGAAAACTGTCAAATGTTACTTATTTTAGATGTGGCAAGATAGGGCATAAAGCTTATTTGTATTTATCAAATAAATTTGATACTAAAAATGTTAAGAAAATATAGGTTCCAAAAGAAATCATTGTGACTAACCCCAAAAGTCCCAAGTTAGCTTGGGTACCTAAGGTTAAAACTTGATTTCATGTGTGCAGGTGTGTCTTGCATCCCAAGTAATAAAACGAAAGTGGTATCTCGACAGTGGATGCTCAAGATACATGACTTATAATGAATCTCAATTCATCACATTAGAAGCCAAGAATAGAGGGATGGTCATCTTTGGAGATAATGGCAAAGAAAAGATCATCAGTATTGGTAACATTGGTATCACTCCTTCCACTTGTATTGAAAATGTATTACTTGTAGATGGTCTTAAGCATAATCTTTTAAGTATTAGTGAATTATATGATAAAAGTTATAAAATAGTTTTTGAATCATCTATGTGTATTGTAACTAGTCTCACTAATATTAGCATTAGATTCATTGGACATAGGCATGACAATGTATACATAGTTGATTTGGATGATCTATCCTTACAAAATATGCAATCTCTTGTGGCTATGAATGCTAAAATTAATGAGACTAGTTGGCTTTGGCACTGTAGGCTGGTACATATTAGTATGCACACACTTTCTAAAATCATTAAAAAGAATTTATTTTTTGATTTGTCAAAATTTAATTTTGATACAGATAAAATTTGTAATGCATGTCAATTAGGTAAACAAACAAGAGTTTTCTTTAAATCTAAGAATATTATTTCAACTTCTAAACCTTTAGAGCTTTTACATATAGATTTATTTGGTCCTACAAGAATAACTAGTCTAGGAGAAAAATGATATAGTTTTATAATTATTGATGATTTGTTACGTTTTACTTGGATTTTATTTTTAGCTTCTAAGGATAAAGTATTTTCAGCTTTCTCTAAGTTTTATTGAAAGATTTCAAATGAAAAAGGTTTACTAATTATTTCTATTCGAAGTGACCATGGCACTGAATTTAAAAATAAAGATTTTAAAAAATTTTATGATAAAAAAGATATAGATCATAATTTTTTAATATCTAGAATACTACAACAAAATAGAGTTGTTGAAAGAAAAAATAGAACTCTAGAAGAAATGAACCATACCATACTATGTGAAAGCAAGCTCCCAAAGTATTTTTGGGCAAAAGCAATTAACACAGTATATTACATTCTAAACCATGCCTTAATAAGATTAATTTTAAAGAAAACACCTTATGAATTATGGAATGATAGAAAACCTAATATAGGCTATTTTCATATTTTTGATTGCCGATGTTTTATTTTAAATAATGATAAAAATAGCTTAGGTAAATTTGATGCTAAATCTGATGAAGCTATCTTTCTTGGCTATTCTACTTCTAGCAAAGCTTTTAGAGTATTCAATAAAAAAATACTAGTAGTAGAAGAGTCAATTTATGTTATTTTTGATGAAACTAATGATCTTTCATCAAAAAAAAAAGAGGGTGCTGATGATGCAGATATCATAGAAGATGGAATGAAAAAACTCACCCTCAATGACTCAAATGAGCAAAACAAAGATCAATTGGATGAAAAGTATAAGGATGAAAGTATCAATAATCAGAACATTCAAGAACAACCTCAAGATATAGGTAATCTTTCAAAGAAATGGAGGTATGACTACAATCACCCTAAAGAATTAATAATTTGTGATCTGGAACAAGGAGTAAGAACTAGATTCTCACTTAGAGATGTTTGTAATTATGTAGCTTTTGTTTCACATCTAGAGCCTAAAATAATAGATGAAGCTGAAAAAGACCATAACTGGATAATTGCCATGCAAGAAAAGCTAAACCAATTTAAAAGAAACAATGTATGGACACTAGTTGCTAGACCTAAAAATCACCCCATAATAGAAACTAAATGGGTATATAGGAACAAGTTAGATGAAGATGGAAATGTAATAAAAAATAAAGTAAGATTAGTTGTTAAAGGATACAATCAATAAGAAAGAATTGATTTTGATGAAACATTTGCTCCTGTTGCTAGACTTGAAGCCATAAGAATGCTACTTGCTTTTGCTTATTTTATGAACTTTAAATTATTTCAAATAGATGGTAAGAGTACTTTTCTAAATGATTATATTACTGAAGAAGTATATGTAAAACGACCTCCAAGTTTTGAAAGTCATAAATTTTTAAATCATATATTTAAGTTAAACAAAGCATTATATGGATTAAAATAAGCTCCTAGGGCATGGTATGAAAGATTAAGTAAGCTTTTGTTAGAAAATAATCTTTTAAGAGGAAAAATTGATACTACTCTTTTTATAAAAAAAAAGATAAAGAAATTCTAGTTATACAGATATATGTTGATGATATTGTATTTGAATCTACTAATGAAGATTTGTGCCAAGAGTTTGCCAAGCTCATACAGGAGGAGTTCGAGATGAGCATGATAGGAGAACTCAATTTTTTTCTCAGACTCTAGATTAAATAAATAAATAAAAAGATCTCTATCACCCTAAGTAAGTACATAAGAGAATTATTAAAAAAATTTGGAATGGAGAGCTCAAAAATTGTAAGTACACCTATGACCCCTTTCTGTAAATTAGATTAAGATGAATATGGTAAAAGTATTGATTCAAAGCTCTATAGAGGCATGATAGGTTCACTATTATATCTGACTGTAAGTAAACCTGATATAATATTCAGTGTATGCATGTGTACTAGATATCAATCAAATCGCAAGGAATCTCACTTTAATGCTGTTAAAAAAAATTTTAGATATTTAAAAGGATTACAAAATCTAGGTCTTTGATTTTTAAAATAATCTTCTATAGACTTAATAGGTTATTCAGATGCAGATTTTGTTGAATGTAAAGTAGATAGAAAAAGTACTAGAAGAACTTGTCAATTTCTAAGAGTAAACTTAATTTCTTGATTCAACAAGAATTAAAATTCAGTGGCATTGTCTATGGTCGAGGTCGAATACATTGCAGCTGAAAGTTGCTGTGCTCAAATCCTATGGATTAAGCAACAACTCATAGATTTTGGTATTGAACTTAAAAATATCTTTATAAAATATGATAATACTAGTGCCATCGATTTGACCAAAAATCTAATTCAACACTTTAGATCAAAACACATTGAAATTAGACATCATTTCATAAGAGAACATATTCAAAATAATGATAAAATACTTGAATACATAAATATTGAAAATTAATTAGCTAACATTTTCATCAAAATAGTTAATGAAAATAAATTTTATAAAATTAGAAGAGAATTAGACATCTTAGACCCTTCTGCTTGAATTTCAATCATAATTTTACTCTTAAAATTTTTTTAAAATTTTTTGACATCATTATCTTAATTTTGGGAGCCATTTATCTTTTTTTAAGATTTTTTAAGATAATTAAAAATCATCAGTACTATTTAGATACCTTTTCAATTTTTTTTCCATTGAAATACTCAATCAAAAATCATATCAAAATTTATCTAGACTTCTCATGATCATCTCAACTCGATATGACCAATTTTAAATTATTTTTTTTGATTTTTTTTTATTTTTAAATCTTTTTCTCATCACCTAAACTTTTTCTGGATGGGATGACCCATGTGGGATGTCCCAATTGATCGGACAAATGAATTTCATGTGAGCTGATCCATTTTCTATTCCATTAAATAGGTTTTTGGGACGTCTCAAACCCCAAAACCCTTCCTCTCCCTCTTATCCCAAACTTAAGAATCTTCTTCTAGATCTCTCCAAACCTCAAAATCATGGATCACTCTCCTCAAATTTTTTGATCTCATGGCTTACTCTTTTGATTTCCCCAAATTCCAAATCCTAACCCATAAAATCTGTGAGAAACTCTCCAAAATTATCTTCTCTCTTAATTTCACTTCAATCCACATCCTTCTCCACCCTTTTGACTATTATCCATCCTCTCCTCGGGACATGGCCCCCAAAATGAGATTACCGCAGAGAAGGAAGTCGGTTAGATCTTTGGAGGTTGAGGAACAGAAGAAGAAGGTAGCACAAGAACTAACCCAAGCATCTCCACCTGTCACTCCAAATAAGATTCTCCTATCTGCAAGGAAGGTTGCTTTGGGTAGAAATGTAGACTTCAAATTTTTGAGGCATGATGGTTTTTCAATTGGAGATAAACTAATTAAGCAAGGTTGGAAGTCTTTTTTAAGTTTGTCTGAATCGATATATATTGATTTGGTCAAAGAGTTTTATTCAAATTTGATTTTCTCTAATGGTGTTTTGAGGTCTACTGTGAAGGGAGTCCCAATCATTTTGAATGCACCTACGCTAAGTAGACTCCTTCAGATGCCTTATGAGGGTAGTTGCCTAGATGAGCTATCCAAAAAAGAAATTGGACTTAGAACTATTCTTAGGAGAGATGAGGTGAAAGGTTTCCTGAAGATTGAGGTCAAAGATCTTAATGTGGAGATGAGGTTACTCCACCACATGGTGTCCAAGATTTTCATCCCCAGAGGAGAAAGATATGACTTGATGACTGGTAGAGATATTTGTCTGATGCACCATATTGTTTCTGAGACTTTCCTAAACCTATCTTTCCTGATGATCGATGCCATGAGGAAGGCCTTGAATAGATTCAAGGTTCTCTTGCCATATGGCATGGCTCTCACTATGATTTTTAAGGAGTCTGGAGTGAGTTTTGAGGAGGAGGTTATTTGTAAACTGTCATACACCGACACCTACAACAACCACTCCCTTCGACGCATGGGGTTTGTTAGAGTTGATGGTCGTTGGGCCAAGGGCTGTGTAGCTGCAGTTGAGGAAGAGGATGATGAGGAGGAGGAGCATGCTGAGGGGGAGGGTCCATCTTCTCCTGTGCCCAAGTCGAGTCCAGTTGATCACTATGTTTCAGAGCCTGAGGCAGGACCTTCGGTCAGAGTATCTCCATTGAGCCGTACCATATCTACTTTTAGCTTGAAGAATGTTGATATGAGACAGCTAGCTGAGAGAGTGGCAAGAATCTTATCTATTCAACAATAGTGATTTCAAGATTAGTTTCTTCAGCAGTCTCATCAGTTTCAACAGCAAATCCTCCAGCTGGTGCAGCAGCAGTAGTATCGCCAGTCTCCATCGAGTTCCTTCTTTGATTCTTTCTTAGATTTTTCTGTGGTGCCACACATATCTTCATTGATGGAGCTCTTGTCTGATCTGAGTACTAGACTGAAGAGTGTGGAGAGCTCCCTACTCAGGTTTAGTGACAGAATTTTTGATATTGAGAGGGGAGATCAGACAGATTTTAGTTTCTCTATCGAGAGGAGCGAGCACTTCGACCATCACTTCATCTCAACTGGATGATTTAGCTCGAGAGATAGAGAGACTCCACAGCCAGCTTCATTCTTCTCTTGAGCTGATTCGGACAGACATCAGAGACTCTAATGACTTTGTATCTGCTAATCTAGATGGGCTCTGACTTACAGTGAGGGGGATCTTGTCTCAGCTTGACGCTGTTAGGACTCAGCTTCAGTCTAGGCCCTCTGCATTTAGTGAGCCAGCCTTTATTCAGCCCATCGATTTCTATCCTCCGACATCTTCCTCTCAAATCGGATCCTTCGATCGAGGATGAAGCTGATCACGTCTCACCTATCTTGATCTCATGCTCGATGCCCAGTCTCACTGATTTTATCATTTTGTATTAGGTTACTTAGTTATATTTTGTAGATTGGATGTATGAGAGCTTTATGCTCTTTATGACTCTTGTAACCTCTCTTTTTGGTGTTAATGAATGAGATTTTTATTATTTTATTTGGCTTACTCTTTTTTGGATGAATAAATGAATGAATGCCTATTATATTTGAATGAATGCACTATTACATTGATACCTGATATGCAATCATGAAAAATCTTACTCCTTTTAGTCTATTTTTTTTTATGATGTCAAAAAGGGAGAGAATGGTATCATAATAGAGAAAGCAGTGTATTATCTATCTAAATTTTTTAAATTTATATATTCTTTTAAATTTTTTGCTTTGATACAATATTTTGCACTGATACACTCTCTAATACGCTCATTTTTTACTCTGATACATCTATTTTTATCCTCATTTTGATACTATTTGAAAAATTACTCTGATACATCTATTTTTTCTTGAGTACTCTGATATTTTTGATAATTTTATTTTTTTATTGATTTCAAAATATCTCGATGCATTCATTTTTGATTTTACAAAATGCTCCAATTTTTTCTCTTTTAACTCTTGTTCAAATGGTTTCATTGTTGCTTTAACATCAAAATAAGAAAAAGAGACAGAAACATTCCTTTCACATTTATTGTTTTGATACTAAAAATAAAGAAGAAAAGAACAAAATTCTTTTATGAACCCATCTCTGCTTCAATAAAAAAAATTTTTACAAATTGAATACTCTTTATATCAGAAAGGGAGAGATCTTTTTCAAATGGTCAAAATGATTATTTTTATCTGTTTCATACAAGAACGGAGAGAATTTTAACTGACTAAGAATAATCTTTAGAAAAATTTTGATACCTTCACAAATAAGTTTTAGTAAAATAAATTGAAACATTAAAATTATTAAAAATATGTATCTCATAATTTTTTATCTTTGACATGTTCCTACAAGTGCTTCACAAACCTAAATTCTTTGAGCTTTAAAGATTTATTTTATGAACACTCAAATATTTTGTCATCATAAAAAAAGAAGAGATTATTACTCCAAGAATTAATTTTGATGATCGCAAACCATTTGAGGGGACTACTAATATGTTTCTTATCTTTGGAGAATATTTTTATGATATTTTAGGTAGTCTAAAAGATTGGATTTGAAAAGCTTCATCAAGTGTATCAAAGTTAAAGTTTCTGTAAGTTGGAGAAGTTTTCGAAGCCTTCTGAGAGTGTCCAATTGATTTGAATCTATTTGAGAGCATTTGAAAGTATTCTAGTAAGTTTTGAATCTTAAATACATGAAAAATTAGATTGCAACAAAATGGGACGACCCATCTGGGTTATCTCTTTTCATTGAGTAGCCGATACGTACTGTTTTGACTTATGGTATGTAGTGGAATGACCCACCTGGGATGACCCCTGAGACTTTGAGATCAAAATAAAAAGTCTGATTTTCAGATTGATCAAATGAGATGTCCCATGGGACTTCCCAGTCACAGTGGGATGACTAATATGGGATGATCCATTCTGGACGAGTTTGCAATGGCTAGTTTTCAGCCCATTTTTGATATATTTAATGCATATTAAATACTCTCCAATGGCTCTAAACTAACTCTAAAATATTTTTAAGGGTAAATGATGACTATAAATACTCTTTTAAAGTAAAAAATCATAAGTTGAAGCAAGCATTCAAGTTCAAATCTGAGAAAAGCTCTATCAACCCTAAAGAGAGAAATAGAAGCATTTAATCACTTCACCAACCACTCTCTAGCAGTAATCAAGTATGAAATTCATTGAGGATGTTCAGTAATTTTTTTTTTCTTAAGTATTATATTTTTATTTCATTTAGTGTATCTATTTAAGGGGATATTGTGCTAAATTTTTTGTACCCTATTTTTCTCATGTTATATTTGAATTTTTAAATTTTAGGGGGTTCCAAAACTCAGATAGGTTGATCTGAACCTAAAATTAGAGTATTGAGGGTTAGCTTATACTCAAGAAATAAGTATTTTTGTTTGGATAGCAAGGGTCGGAGATGTCCGATGTGGTGTAATCCTTGAAATTCATTTAGTGGATTAAATTCTCAAGTAGGGATTTAGGGAGTGGATGTAGGTGTAAGGTTGGTCCCGAATCACTATAAATTCTTTATGTTTATTGTGCTTGCCTCTCTTTACTTGTTCTTTATGTCTTATACTTGCAATCTTATCATTTGTGTTTGAATTTATTTCTATTGAAAATCAACCCTCTCTACTCAAATACTTTAGCACATTATTTTAGTGCAGTAATCTTTAAAATTTTAAAAAAATTTAATTCATCCTCCCTCTTGGGCTCTATATTTGAGAAACACACCCCAGTGTAAATAATCAAAAAATTTGATTAAAGATTTGAACCCTTAATACATATGATCCAAAACCTTAGGTACCCAATAATTGAAGTCCAATAAATCTAATTCATTCTAGTTATTAATAGATAATTAACTCGAATTAATCTTATCAAATAAGTAATTCAAATCTAAAAAAAAAATTATATTCAACCATTTGCTAGCAAGGTTATCTTGAATTCAATAGAATTTTTTTAAACCCAATTGAGACTTCATAAGTCTAATTGTTTATTCCAAATCTAATTCTTTTATTGTGTGATCCTATAGATTTAATTTTTTTTGGTAGTGAGATATACAATGATCTCTATCATAGTATCATTGAAACTCTTTTCAATGAATGAAAATGATTCTACTCTAACTCATCAAGGATTATCGATCCTGAGCAATCCTAGTGAGCTTTCAAAATCTATCAGTGACACCTAGTAATATGTAGTGACAGCCTAGTAGAATCGAAAATAGAATCTTAAGGTGTAGTTTACATGTGATTCTGTCTCTCTATCATGAGTTTCGATTAGATGGTAGGTTATGGATAATCTTCAAACCTCATCATTAGTCATATGATAGATTCGATTAGCTCAAATCTAATTATGATCTTCATAAAAAAAATTTTCTATTAATCACATTGCTGTACTCACAAACTCTTAGACTTAGCTTCTTAAATTTTATAGAACTACTCCTCTCTGTTAAAGTTGATAGATTCCTTTTAGATATGCACCCTACTCCTAAGTGGACCAACTGTCACAAATATCTACTATAAGATCTCATCGAGATCATGTTTATGTGTTAGTCAAATTTCAATAGCCTCACTACGAGCAATCGTATTATTGTAGGTCAAAAAATTATTCGCACAACTACAGCATCAAGACGATCACTGATGATCGAGTAAAAATCTAAGTGAGATCTCGTATGATCATACTTAATACTAGTTATTCTCTAACAACTACCCACACTTGTTGCTCAGTGTCTCTACACTATATACCAAAGACTCATCTATCCTGAAGGAAGTGATCTGTGCACCAATCTATCTGGACCTATCACTGTCCTCATGATGATACTATGATCGAAAGTATTTAAAAATTTTATACATGCCTCTAATTCTTAATATTTTGAGAATATATATCGAAGTATTAATTTCATGGACGATTCAAGGACACATCACACTTGAATAAAAATCAAACTTATCTTTTTATTGATCAAATTAATATTTTAAGTATAAAATTATATCCTAAATTTATTATAATATGTCAGTCATATTAGCTTCTAGGACATACATCTAACATATCCTTATATTCGTCTTTCTCATTCTACTTGAAATTGGGTGTTGTTGTTCATCTACATCTCTTCTCCATTACTTTTTTTGCCTACTAGATCTCCTGTTTACTATTGGAGGCAATAGAGCGGCTAAGTTAGTCTTAGGCCGCATGTTCTATCCATTAAATGGTTGGAGAAAGTGTATGTTCTCAGATAGATTTTTCTATTAAAGTAAATATGTACAAACTCCTCTAATCTTTTTTTTAAGCATATGCACTATATCGAATGTGTACAAGGTAAACTAGTTAATTACCATATAAAACAACTATAATCATATGCTTATACAAATCCACAACATACTAATTAGGACCATGCTCAACCTCATATATACTGCCACCAGACCATGTTGCTAGATAATATCTTGAAACTTCCTTATTTTTCTCTAATTTCTTCATGATGTTAGAACAACTTGCATGATTGTATTCGAGCATCAGTTCTCTATTCTTAATTATCCTTGACGTCATCGCCTTGTATACTATCTCCAGCATTTGTACTATAGGCTGATCCCTAGGATGCAATATGGCATTAAAAGTCTCAGACAAATTGTTTAGAAAAATATCACATCTTGGTCATATCCTAAATACATGTTTGGATAAGAATTTTGTAATAACAACCATCAAGCATTGATATGTTGTTGGATTAATCTGTTCCATCAGATTTAGTTGAAACTTAAAATTTACCCTTATTGTAGCTCTTATTGCCTTCCATAGGGCATCCTTAAGTACCAATTCCTTGAACTTTATCTTAAAATTGGCAAACAAATGACATATGCAGAATCAATGGTCAGTCCTTAGGAGTAGATCATCAAATGTAGGTAGTAAACCCAACTATAACCATGAAATATGATTAACATATAGACTATCATAAATAAGTTAATCTTTTTGTCCAATGCAAATATATAAATTGTAATGGTACCTTCTGCTAGTCAAATATGAATGTCCAATCTCTATCCTTGTATGAGCAAATATCAAGCTTAAGAAGCTCCAAGAAGTAAGACCAGCTATCTTTGCATTCAGCTTCAACAATAGCCCAAGTAATTGGGTATATACCATCATTCTATCAATCTCAATTGCATAATTAACTATCCCAAATATGATCCTTTGAGGTGATAAGCATTTAGGATAATTATAAACCTACAGCCATCCAGAAAATCTTCCTTACAAGCAGCAAAATAAACAAAATTTTTTGAACATTGATGGACCATTAGGCTAATGTGTATCAAGAAAAATTTTTACTATACTACCTTCATTTATCTTTCTAATCTCCTCAGCATAATCTCATAATTTATTGTATTGCTCTGTAATACTCCCATGCATGTATCATCTCCATGGCCTTTCTCTTTGCCTAGTAAGCTCAAGATCTTGATATGTAGGCATTCAAATTATGTCTAACTTATACAACTAACTCACTTGACTTTCAAGAAGGTTGACTCTTGAATCTTTTAAGATACTTATTGGATAAATAACTTGATTTTATATTCCTATTCCAACCATCCTTATAATAAGTATGCTCACCACAATAAGACTTAATCTATATAGTAGACCTATCTTGTATCAAAGAAGCACACAATTTTCACCTATAATTGTTATGGCATATTGCTCTTATCCCTAGCTTGTCATTTTTCACCAACCTAACATTGTGTCATCCATTAATTGCATGCTCTCTTATTGCTGCTTTCAGGATGATGAAGCTCTTGAATTTTATATGCAACTTAAATTAAACATTGCTCAAATTAGTTTTTTGTCTAAAAACATTGAATGTATCATCTCTCTCCTCATCTAAAGTTTCATGTAAATCCAATTCATCGGTCTGTGCATAGTCTGAGAAAATATTCTGCTGGCTTTCACCCTCTTCAGCACTAGGTTCAGATGATCCAACCCTAGGTTCAAATGATTCAGTGCTAGGTTTAGTCTCTTTAGCCTTAGGTTCAGCCTTTTCAGTCCTAATTAAGTTCTACCTCCTGATCATCACTCTTTACATAATCACTGTCATATAGGTCATCCAAATAATGATTCTATCACTCTCTCTTCCACTTTGTTCAGCCCCAACTCCTTCACTACCTTCAGCCCTAACATCCCCACTTCCTTCCCTAATAGCTTCTCATGTAAATGAATGGGCACATACTCTAAATTGAGCAATGGCTCGGTAACTGAAAAAGATTATTTTTTCTCCTACTACATTGGCTCTAGCATAGCTTTTTATTGACTACTCACAACTTCATCTCCATGTTCCATGTAAACATGTATCATGCCATTTGGAGGAATGTCTGAAACCATGTCTAAAATATCTTAATCATCAAAAATAAACTTCAATATATTATTTAGATCTTTTTTTGGCTTGACATAGTAAAATTGAGAGAAATCAAAAACCCCTATATCTCTCAACTTACTCTCCATCTCCGAAATAGAGATTATATCAGAATCCACATTATCAAAAATTGAAACTTGCCCTCCAACATATCTTATAGAAGGTTTGAATATGAACTTTCCATCATGATGAATTGTAATAGAAAATATGTCAAAAGCCATATGCACCAATACTTAGAGGTTCAAATTATATATTCTTTGAAGAAGTGATCATTTAAAAATAGGACATATATAGTGAGGACCATAGAGATACATTATCCTAAAAGAAAGAACAAAAGAATGTATAAGAAAATCATAAATATATGTACATTAATATATAAGAATGCATCTCAACAAAAGAATGTATGTTAAAATAAGATTGCATAGTGCCACCTTGAAGTACAAGCACAATAGTAAGTAGTGTACTAGCTAACAGTATATACATGCATACAAAAGAACTAACCATTGAACTTCACTAAAGAAATAACCTATGAATAAGATTTGATTGGTTTTCAAAGTATGTGGATCATTTAAAACCTCAACATATTCTTTGAAGATTATATAGATACCATTATATGCATGTTAACATAGCATATATGAAAATAAGGACTATTATAGGATAACATAATAATGCATACTAATATAAGAACACATACTTCCACCATGATTGATAGAGGAAAGAATAGTAAATAATATACAAACTAACAATATATATGTTCATACCATCAAAATAACCTTCACATATAATCCTAGGACCATTTAGATACATTATCCTAAAATATAAGATATGTTGGATCATAAGAAGTACCAGTACAATAGTAAGCAAATCATATAGAAGAAATAATCTATGAATGACATTAGATTAGTTTCTCTAAGAAAGTTTTTGCACCATTTAAAATATTAACATATACTTTGAGGACCACAGACATACTTTAAATTATAGCACCCATCATCTTCAACTTAGCCTAAATGGAGCATATAGAGCATAACTTCAATTAGCAAATAGAGCACAACAAAACTTCAATTGGCTAGCATAAAGTACGAGTACAATAATAAGCATGGCATATAGAAGAAATAATCTCAGAAAAAATTAGATTGATTTTTCTATGAAAGTTTTTGGATCATTTAAAACATTGACATATAAGAATGAGGACCACAAATAAATTCTAAATTACAACACCCATCATCTTTAATTTAGGCTAAATAGAGCATATAGAGTATAACTTCAATTGGCAAAATAGAGCACAACAAAAATTTTTGCCAAATCCCTTCCAAACGTATCTCAACAACTACCCTAGGGCACAAAGGCAAGCATGTCCTAGTTGGTGATGATGCATAGCCCTCTACAAATTCCCTTTATTTTAAAGCTTTGATTTTATAATGGCAAACAAAAAAAATCAAAATTTCTAAATTGCTAGAGTCTAATTCAAAATCATGATATACATGCAGATTATAAACCTGACATTATAAATCTAGGAAGCATACCTCAGTTCAATGGGAAAGAAAGATGCTAAACACAATAGGAAATAAAGAAATCTCGATCGATGAACACTACGAAAAAGTAATGCCAAAAATATGACTCTGATGAAGATTGCCAGATGATTGGGTAGAACCATGATGAAAATTGATCCTCTTGTTTGAATTGGAGAAGAAGAATAGTTTTTGATTGGAGAAGAAAAGGAGACGTCTTCTAAAATTAGGGCATAAATAGAAAAATAGAGCATAAAATATAATTCAGATAGTTTAAGCCATCTAATCATCCATTTTGGCTATATTAGCAATATTTTTTAAAATATTTTAAGCCACGTCAGCACTAGTTGAGCTGTGTAAG
This sequence comes from Elaeis guineensis, assembly GCF_000442705.2. Classification (NCBI taxonomy): domain Eukaryota; kingdom Viridiplantae; phylum Streptophyta; class Magnoliopsida; order Arecales; family Arecaceae; genus Elaeis; species Elaeis guineensis. Next base: position 103,980,839 of record NC_025998.2, read on the forward strand.
TAAAGAATAATCCATGTAATCACTAGAGGTTACCACATCAGATTTTTGATGAGAAAAAACTATCAAAATTATATTTGAGGGTAATATTAAATCAATTCAAATAGATCAAGGACTAAACTTTAGCTTTTTATAGTTTAAAAATTATTTAAGAAAATCTGACTTAGTTAAGGGAGCAGGAACATAATTTATCCATATATATATATATATATTATATGTGTGTATGTGTATAAATATATATATATGTGTGTGTGTATATATATATGTATGTATATATATATATATATATATATATATATATATATATATATATATATATATATATATATATATATATATATATATATATATATATATATATATATATGTATATGTATCTTTCTATATATATGTGTGTGTGTGTGTGTGTGTGTGTGTCCATAAATGCTTCAATAATGCTACTAATCTAATTTTTGAAGATCTTATTAATCAGGCATCAATAGGTGGCTCCTACATTTTTCAGTTTAAAGAGCATAACTTTGTAACAATTAAGCCCTTTGTCATTGATGAAGGAGGCTTTTTCTTCATCTTTGGATGCCATCTTGATTTCATCATAACCCAAGAATATATTCATGAAGTTGAGCATCTGGTGTCCTGACATAGCATTGACAAGCTATTCAATCCTCAATAAAGAAAAATTATCTTTAGGGTAGACTTTATCAAGATCAATAAAATTAATATATACCCATCATTCCAATTCATCATTTTGATGAGGATGACATTGGCAAGCTAGTAGGAATAGTTCACCTCATGGACAGAGCTCATAGCGATGAGCTTGTCCACCTCTTCATCGAAGGCTTGTTGTTTTTCTGAAGTGAAGCTCCTCTTTTCTATCAAATAAGTCAGTGCAGTAGGTCCATGTTCAACTTGTGGCATGACCTCAGGACTGATGCCCAAGCATATATGAGGCTGACCAGACAAAGACATCGGCATTGGCCTACAAGGATTCTACAAATTGAGCTTTAGAGGCTTTATCCTATTGAGGCCCGACTTGCACCATGCTACGCGGATCTAATTTATAAAGGAGGACTGGAAGAAGTTCCTTGGCTCATTCCCTATACATGCTGCTACCTTTGTTTACCTTGAGTGTAAAAGCATTATCAGGCATTATTGGCTAGTTCCCAACCTCTTGCCCTTTGAGGGTTACGACATAGCATTATCAAGCAAGCATCTAGTCACCTCAGATTTCTCCTATACCATTGGCTGTTGGAAATCTCATCATTAGATGATAGATGGAAATGATGGCATGTAGAGTTTTCAGATCGAGTCATCTCTATATTGCATTGTAGGCCGAGGGGACCTTGACTATCAAAAAATTAAGTAACATTGTGGTTTGCCTTGATGTCTATCCAGCAGTGATAGAAAAAATATGATACTTTCTATGGAGACTGGATCTTTAGAGAATCCGACCAAAGGAGAGTTGAATTTTCAAAATCAATCCTTCGATAAGTTTATTTTGCAAAGGATATCATAACAAGATGTTTGTTGAGGTTTCATTATCAACCATAATATACACTACTACAGAACAGGCCTATGGCAGTGCTTACTATGACAGAATTCAAAAATCATTGTCATAGCAAGTATAGCAGCAGTTATTCATAACTGCTGTCATATATCGGATATATGGCAGCGGTTATAAGTAACCGCTGGCATAGGTGACCTATGGCACTGGTTAAAAGTAACCAGAACATAGTCCAAATCTAGAAGTAACCACGGCCATAGTCCAAACCTATTACAGTGGTTACAAAATAACCACTGCAATAGATTCTAGATATTATAGTGGTTGACTAACCACGGTCATAGGTTGGAGATATAGCAGCGGTTATAAATAACTGCTATCATGGGTTCAATCTGTAGTAGCGGTTATATATAACCACTTTTATAGATTCAACATATGGCACTGGTTATAGTAACCGCTACTATATCTCCGTCCTATGGCAATGGTTAATAATAACTGCTGCTATAACTGATTATAGCAGCAGTTTAGTGCAACCACTGCTATATAGACTGAATATAATTTTTTTAATATTTTTTTGAATATGATATAATTTTAAAATTTAAATTCTATCTTTATCATTCATTATCTAAATAATTATCATTAGAGTATGATCACAAAAGGCCACCTCGATCTGATAGCCCTAGCTATGTTGATCAATAAAATTCGATTTCGACTGCCACGAATGATCTGTGATGATCTAATAGATAGAAATCATCGATGGATTCAAAAACTTGCAACGATGATTTTGATGATGTTTATAGCATACTATCAAAATTTTACTTCAATCAGACATTATTACCATGATCAATTTAGCATGGAATAATTTTGATTATTAAATAAAAAATGAGTGATGAAAAGGCCAAACGACATCCGATTATAAGAAAATTTTTAAGATAAATAATCTTTACTATTACTTTTATTATTTATATGATGGTGATCATAAAATTCAAACTATGCCTATATGAACCATCCATGTTAAGCAGATCTTACAAAAGTACAAGCATAATTACTTAAGAACTTTGAGAATGAATATCAAGAGACGTATAATTTTGGATCGTTCATACATGTGCAGTATAAATTTTATGATCACCATCATATAAATGATTAAAGTAGTAGTAAAAATAATTTATCTAAAAAATTATCTCATAATCAAACGTCGTTTGGTCTTTTGATCACTCATTTTTTATTTAACGATCGAAATCATGCTACACTAAATTGATCATGATAATGATGTTTGATTGAAGTAAAATTTTGATAGTATACTATAAATATTATTGAGATCATCATTATAAATTTTTAAACCCATCGATGGTCTCTATCTATCAGATCATCATGTGATCATTCGTGATCATTAAAATCAAATTTTATTGATCGACATAGTTAGGGCTATCGGATTGAGGTAATTTTTTTGTGACAACACTCTAAGGATAATTACTTAGATAATGAATGATGAAGATAAATTTTAAATTTTAAAATTATATCATATTTAGAGAAAAATATAAAATTTATATTCTACCTATGGCAGCGGTTATTCATAACTGCTGCCATATGTTCCTATTACAGCGATTATGCATAACCGCTGCCATAGATGTATGGCAGCGGTTATGCATAGCATATGGCAGTAATTTTTAAAATTATTTTCATAGGTTAGGTCTTTTTTCCAGCCCACCCCCTCTTCATTTCACATTGGCATTTTGGTTTTCCTCCTCTCTCCCCTCCCCTCTCTATTCGAGCCCTACCCTCTCTGCCATCGGCCTGCCCCGCCGCCACCCCCTTCCTCTAGCGCCGTCATCGGCTCTCTCTTCCCCGATCTCCCTCAGCCCTACGCCCTACCTCCCTCTTCCCCAGCCTCCCTAGGCCCCGCCTCCCTCTTCCCCCGGCCCCACCTCCCTTGGCCCTGGCCTTCCCCAGCATCACCTCCCTCTTTCCCCAGCCCCACCTCCCTTGGCCCCGGCCTTCCCCGGCCCTGCCTTCCTCTTCCCCCGACCCCACCTCTCTCTTCCCCCGGCCCCACCTCTCTCTTCCCCGACCTTCCCCGGCTCCGCCTCCCTCTTACCTCGACCCCGCCTCCCTTGGCACTGGCATTCCCTCGGCTCCACTGCCGGCCCCCTTTGGCCCCGCACCCCACCTCCCTTGGCCTCGGCCCCCTTTGGCCCTGCATCATGCCTTGCCACCACACCCCTTCCTTTAGCGCCACTGCTAGCAACCCCCACAGCTCTGTGCGATCCCCCTCCCTGTAGTTGCAGGTATGATTTTTATTTTTTTTCATTTCATATCATATTATTTTTATAATTATATTTATAATTATATCATAATAATATTTAATAATAATTATGCCATAATAATTATGTCATAATAATTATATCATAATAATATTTAAAGAAAATCACCATTGGTGGGTTCTGAGCCTTGTCGGTGGCTATGGGCCGTGCCGTTGGGTTCTGGGCCATCAGATTCTGGATCATGTTGGTGGGTTCTGAACCATGCCAGCAGGTTCTGGGCCAGGTCGGTGGGTTCTGGATTATCGAGTTCTAAGCCAGACTGACAGATTCTGGGCCATGCTAGTGGGTTTTGGGCCATGCCGGTGGGTTTTGGGCCATACCGATGGATTTTGGATCATCAGGTTCAAGGCCGGACCGGTGGATTTTGGGCCAGGTCAGTGAGTTCTGGATCATCAGGTTCTGGATCGTGCTGGTGGGTTTTGGATTGTGTTAGCGAGTTCTAGGCCATCAGGTTCTAGGCTATGTCGATGGCTTCTGGGCCATCGGATTCTAGACTGTACCGACAGATTCTGAGCCAAAACACTTTATGAAAAGTGTTTTCTTTTTTTTTTTTTATTTATAAAGAGGCTGTGATGATTTTGGGTGAAAAATGGTTAATTCTTAGCATGATTTTAGTGATATTTTTTTATTTTTTTATTTTTTAATAAATATTTTAACAATTCTGAATGACAATATGATCTTGGATGGCTTGTGACTATTTAGTAGGCAACCATTCGCAGTTGATTTAGTTTACTTATAGCGGATTTTGAAAGTAACGTTCCAATGCATGATTAAACAGTGAATTTTAGCCTCTCTTTTACATATTATTTTTATAATTATATTTATAATTATGTCATAATAATATTTAATAATAATTATATCATAATAATTATGTCATAATAATATTTAAAGAAAATTACTGTCGGTGGATTCTGGGCCTTGCCGGTGGTTGTGGGCTGTGCCATCGAGTTCTGGGTTGGGCTGGTGAGTTCTAGATTTTGGGCTATGTCGGTGAGTTCTTGGCCATCAGGTTCTAGGCTCTTCTGGTGGGTTCTGGGCCATCAGATTTTAGGCTATGCCGGCAGGTTCTGAGCCATGCCATTTTATGAAAAGTATTTTTTTTTTATAAAGAGGCTATGGTGATTTCGGACGAAAATGGTTAATTTTTAGCATAATTTTAATGATATTTCTCTCTTATTTTTTCTCTTCTTCTATAAATATTTTAACAATTTCGAACGGCAAGGTGATCTTGGATGGCTTGCAGCAATTTAGCGGGCAACCGTTCACAGCCGATTTGTTTTACTTGTAGTGGATACCGAAAGTAACATCGCAATGCATGATTAAATAATGAATCTGAGCCTTCTTTTTACTTTAAAATTAATGTAATTCTTATTATGGAATTTATTGCATAAAATTTTTTGGGTTACTATTTAGTCCCTGTTACTTTTACTTGTTGCATTGCATAATGATAAACTCATCAATTGATTAGTATACATAATCTATGGCTTCTGCACATTTATATATTTTTATGCTGATGGAAGAATTACATATAATGATCAATTGATTATCCAATTTGAATAGTTTAAAAATTATGAATAATTTTATAAGTAATTATAGTAATCAAACAGTATGTTGAGTGTTTGAAAAAATTTCTGACAGTATTTTTCTTTTATCTCCCTACACAAAAAAATTAAAGAAAAATATTATCAAAATTTTTTTTGATTCCTATTGTATATCATTTGATTACTGTAATGAACCTATAGAATTACTGTAATTCCTAAATGGGATAGGACCTATCTTTACCTATTAGTTGGTGATAACATTTTTTGTTTATAATGCATTGGTATTTGAAAATGATATTTAATGCAAATAACATTTTTTGTTTGTCTATGTAATGATCCTGTGGTTCTGGGCTGTGTTGGCAAGTTTTAGGTTTTATCGGCAGATTCTGGACTGTGCAGTTCTAGACTGTGCTGGTGGGTTATAGGCCATGCCACTTTATGGCTAGTTCTAAGCCATGCATAGAACCATAGACCTATCTTTTGATTAATGTATGTATTCTATAGCATCCATATATTTATATATTTTTATATGGATGGGAGAATTATTTACATTGGTCAATTGAATATCCAGTTGTAGTAGTTTGAGAATTATAATTAATTTTATAGATAATTATTTTGATATTATTATATTGTATCTCATTTTCATATATGATTTAATTGTAGTATCATCATTTTTATAATGGATAAGGGGTGGATGAAGTTAAATAGACTCTCACCAGAATATGAGGCTGGACTTCAAAAATTTTTTGATTTTGCTATAAAAAAATTTAGGGGCCATGGATTTATCCAATGTCCTTATAAGAAATGTATAGGTGGACCTTGGCTACCTCGTCAAGATGTAAATGATCACCTCACTATTTATGACTTTAAATCTGGCTATGAAATTTGTTAAGATCAACATGATGAGTGTAGGCCGTAAGGAGGCAATCAATATGATGGAGAAGTGGAACAAATGGTTCATGATATCTTTCCATTTATTGACCACAATGATGGTGCATCTACGTCCATGCCTGATCCTGTGGTTGGTGGAATGACAAACAGTAAGGATGTAGAGAAGGTCCGCAAGTTGATGGAGGATGCTAACATTCTATTGTATTTTGAGTGTGAAAAGATGACGAAGCTTGAGTTCTTAATCTGATTGTATCATGTGAAGTACTTCAATAGGTTTAGTAATAATGGAGTGAACTATATACTAGAATTTTTGAGGGACATTCTTCTGGATAATGCACAAATCTCAAAAAATAATGATGAGGTATCGAAGATTATTGAACAGTAGGGCTTTATTTACATCAAGATACATGCATGCCCTAATGATTGCATGCTCTATTAGGAGGGGGATGCTAATCAAAATGAGTGCAGGAGGTGTGGTGTATCAAGATGAAAATAGAATAAAGATGGCACATCGACTCGTGTACCTTAAAAGTTGATGTGGTACTTTTTTTTATATCGAGACTACAAAAGTTGTATATGTCAGTGAAGACATCGAAGGACATGAGATGGCATGAAGAGGAGCGAACAAAAGATGATGCATTGAGGTATCTAGCCGATGGAGAGGTATGATAGATGTTTAATGAAATACATTCCAACTTCGCACAAGAGATATGCAATATGAGGTTGGACTTGTCATGTAATATTTTTAATCCATTTAAGCACATGAATACCAACCACAGTATATGGCCAGTGTTTACTCATGTTTACAACCTTTCACTATGGATGTGTATGAAAAAATTCTTTACTTTCATGACAGTGCTCATCCCTGGATCGATGGAGATAGGAAATGACATTGATGTCTATTTATAGCCTCTTATTATCGAGCTGAAATAGTTGTGGAGCATTCAAGGTGTTCCAACTTTTGATGCTTTGATGAATGAGTCATTCTCTATGTGCATGGTGCTTATGTGGATAATAAATAACTTTTCAGCTTATATCTTAATGTCAGATTAGAGCACGAAAGGTGAGTTAGCATGTTCAATTTGTGAAAAAAATATTCGAACAAAAAGATTGATACATCGAAAGAGCTTTAACTTTATGGGGCATCGGCATTTCCTCCGTCAAAATCATTCATACAGAAGAGATGCACGCTCCTTCAATGGCACTATTGAAAAAAGTGAGGTATCTAATCGGATGTCTGAAAGTGAGGTGTTGAGAGAGTTGGATGGTCATAGTGTTGAATTTGAAAAAAGTGATTTGATTGATGGTAAAAAGAGAAAGCATCGATCAAAGACAGGTAACACACACTTTAATTGGAGAAAAAAAAATGTATTCTTTGACTTGCCATTTTGGGAGACAAACTTATTGCACTACTGCATAGATGTCCTGCACATTAAAAAAAATATGTGCGAGCTCCTATTGTCAATGATCTTGAACATCAAGGATAAAACGAAGGATAACTTAAATTTTTGATTTGACTTGAAAGAATGAGATATTAGGAGATCACTCCACCCAGAGCCGGTAGAGGGAGAACAGTGGAGGCTTTCTCATGCATGCTATGTTATGAATACCTCTGAACGATCTATATTTCTTTATGTGTTGGAGAACATAAAGATCCCAGATGAGTAGTCAAACAATATATCAAAGCATGTGAATAGTAAAAATGTCAGACTTAGTAGATTGAAGACTCATGATTACCATATGTTGATGCAAGAGTTGATCCCAATAGCCATTCATCATGTATTGCCAAAAAATATGAGAATGGCTGTTATTCATCTTTACAACTTCTACAGAGATATTTATGCGAAGAGGTTATTTAAGAAAGACATGAAGAAAATGAAGACAAGGGCGATGACTATATTGTGTGATTTGAAGAAGATATTTCCATCATCATTTTCTACAGTTATGATGCATCCCACCGTGCACCTTATGGAGGAAGTTGCATTTGGAGGCCCAATGTTTTGCTGATGGATGTACTCCATCGAGAAGAATATTCAAACACTGAAATCTTATATAAGAAATATGAATTGTCCAAAGAGATCCATAGTAGAAGGTTATTTGGGTCAAAAGTGTGTGAATTTTTATACTATGTACTTAAACAAGCTCAAGACATATTGTAACTGGCCAATAAGAAATCAAGATGATTAGTATGAGCTAATTAAGCCTGTATTTCAGTCCATTCCATAGTCAAGGAGACTTTTCACTTCATATCACCTCACTGATTTGAGCCTTGAGGAAAGGGATGAAAGAATAGTGCTCTACAAGCCAATCGTATGGAGATACGATGGGATATTTTTTTATTATCTTCCTGCTCACTTGTATGACATTAGTTATTTTATTTATATAAGGTATTATGTTTTATCATTTACTGCATCATATTTTTATGATTATGATAAATCCCATAGACTAGGACAATGATTTTAGGGCCATGATGAGATCATGCCAGTGAGATCTAAAATCTTGATAGTCTCAATCTAAAATATTTTCAGTCATTAGATCATCGAGTCGGAGATCGATGACTCCGATAAAACTGGTACATCCTATGTATGCTCGATGGAGAGGATGGTTGATCTCACAACCACTTGTGTGGTGACACTAATACAAAGATGTAGATGCTCATTAGAGAATGAGTTCACTGAACAGACCCACAGAAAGAACATCTGATGGAGCCTTACAGCATGTCAATAGATGGTTCTTCAGTGAGAGTGGTGCATGTGATCCTTTGACCTGAGATCACCACGGTACCTTGTGTGCATGGACCCTTACTTTGATTTATTCTCTAGCACACCATTTTGAGATATGTGTGGAATATTCTAGGTATGGCAAAGTATGTATGGAGGTTGTGAGTGGTCAATAAGGAATCGATCACTCCTTGTAGAAGGAAAGAACATCCTATGTGATCTTATAAGATGATAACTCTTAAAGTCTCTGGCCAGAGGAGGGATGAACAGTAGAAATAGTTTCTACTGATTTATCAATTGAGTCATCATCATCGGATTGAGATACATATAGTTAGGTATTTGAGTTTGACATATTTTTATACCCATAATCTTTTGGAGATGTTGTATGATCGAAGGATTGAATTGCATGGTAACTCGTTACGGAAGGATAATTTTAGTATTTTCATCAAATTTTAAATTTTTTGAGTAGTCATGACACATTGTTAGACGTTAATCTTGATATATGGATTCATCAAAATTAAAAAAATTTAATTCAAGAATCAATTAGGAAGAGTCTTAGTTGATTGGGACTCTCGAGCTAACCTAATCCAATCGGATTAAAAATACATCAAGAGTTTGGATCCACTACTGGCTAGATTTGGAACCCAATGGATCACACACAATAAAAATTTAGTCTTGATCCAATCAAATTAAATTTATTATAAATTCAATGAGTTAATTGAATTGCTAGCACATGAATTAACCCAAGTTTTTAAATTAGATTCAGTGCAAAGGTGTTTGTGCTAACCTAGACTTGTTGCCTTGACCTAATATGATTGGGTTTGAACCTATTTTTAAATAGATGGCTTATCTAATTTTTAATGGGAGAGTTTCATTTAAATCCATCTTCTCCACATCAAAACCACACGAAAAATTAAACATGGCGTCACATTTATTTTGGATTTAAGGAGAGGAGTCCTTCTCTTCCACTCCTCTTAATTTTATTACATATTCCACGCATTCCTTAATTTTGTGCGCCATCAGATGGAGCCTTAGGATGTGTGACGTGGAAGAGGAAGTGGAGTCCTTCTCTTGGAAGGAACTCCATGCCAAAATAAATGTGGGATGTCCCATTATTTGGTGTTGAAATAGACGAGTCCATTTCACATTGGACTCTTATTTCTTTCCATTTTCTCTATGCATTTTTAATTCATCGTGTCATCGATGACCCTTAGAATTATGGGTGCAGAAGAGGAAGGAGAGTCCTTTTGGAAGGAGTCTGAATGCCACATTAAAATTGGGACACCACATATTTTGGTGTACATGGAAGAGTCCTTAATTGATTGGACTCTTGTTTTTCTCATGCCAATCCATCTTCCACGTGCCATTTTATGGTGTTCAAATTTTTTTTGACAGAGGAAGAGTCCTTCTGCTGATGAAACACCTCCTTTTCTATGCCTAAATCCATGGGATTTCATGCTAAAAATTATTGTTAGTGTGTAAGGGAGCTGGGATGCCAAGAGTTAGCACCCCTTGGTGTCTTGTGTGGTGCCCCTTCATCCCTTATATAAGGGGTGCCCCATATGGCATAAATTGATCCAAAAATTATTTTGGATGTGGAATTAGATGAGAAAGAGGTGGTAAAAATTTGAAGTAAAAATAGAAAAGAAAAGGAAGAGAAAAATAGAAAGAAAGAGAGGAAGAAAAAAAAAGTATGAGATACTTGTCCTAAAAATCAGATTGTTCATGTGTTGAACATAAAATCTGATTTGTGTGTAGTGAGATCTTTTGAGAAAGGATTTCTAAAGAGATCCTAGTAGAGGTCATGAAGACGTACAAGCTATGGTGCAACTAATTCTTGTGAAGGACAATCGGCAGCACACTTGCGAAGAAGGCTACAGCACCATGTTGAGTTGGGAAGGGCCCTGATCAATCCTATGTGGATCTCCGTTGGAGGGCTTCTACTTTGAAGTCTCATAGAGGTTTCAAAGTTATCAGACCATGGTCTTTTCATTTGTATATGACTTCTGATCTTCTCTTGATAAACATGCTTTTGTGGTTTGATTGTAATTATCAAGAGGTTCCTAGGATTTTATGTTCCAGTGGTCTTGTTTAAATGTTAAACTTTATTTTCAAATGTTGAATGCATGTTAAAATTTTTGAAATCTATATTTTGCTATGTCACTGGAACCCAACAGTGGTATCAGAGCCATCCTTGATAGATTCAGTCAAATTTCATGTTATTTTTTGTGATATAGATTTGATCTAGTTCAAACTATGTCAAAAATCAATTTTTCTTATTGATATTTAGTTGCTGATTTTGGTACATTTTTATTAATGATAAAGTATTATCGATCTATGATCGAACCTTGAATATAAAATTTCATGGTTTATAAACTTGTGTGATAAGTTTAATTTAGATCCTATGATCTATTTTTCGATGGAATTGAAATCCAATGCATGTGATGCACGGGGGTCTTGGAATGCTACATATGGATGTATATTTCTAAGACTTAATTTTTTTTTTTTCATTTGATGCATTTACCTAAGATGCAAGGGCCGACCACTATGTTATCGGATACTCACCATTGTGGATCGACCATCTTGGTTGTTGCTCGGGACATGTGTAGGGCCAGAAAATTTTTGATCATAGAAAGGATACATCAAGACATCAATTAAGATTTTTGTCGATAGATTGGTTTAACTATAATTTATTATTCTAATATGATTAGAATTTAATGATTATAGATTAAATAAAAATTATGGTTCTAATTTGATTAGAAGCCATGTTTAATTTTGGTTAATCATTTTGTCATTTACCTAATTTGATTAGGGTGAGTCATAGTTGATCGAGTCTATGATAACCTAATTGGATTAAGGTTAATATTAGAATTGGTCAACCTATGATAACCTAATTGGATTAGGGTTAATATTAGAATTGGTCAACCTAACTCAAATAGATGATGAATGATTGATCTAATATTGATCTTTGGGTCAAGTGTTGAACCTAAATCAAAAACCCTTGATGGGTCCTATGCCTATATTTTTGAACATTATAATTAATATGTGTTTGAATGATATCGCAATTGAAATAACATGAGTTATTTATTATAATATTTTATAATTATTATAAAATATTATGTTGATTTGTTATAGACTATGGAACATCCATGTGATGGATGTATGTATGATTGCTTTCATATTGGCTGATTATATTAATACATTTGCAAGAGTTGCAATAGGTACTGGACATCCCTGATGCATTATATTATCAGTTGTACCTCTCTTTTCTATATTCTCAAGTGTTAATTGAGATTTTTACATAATGATGTAAAATTATAGAAAAAAATTATTTAAGAATAGATAAAAATTATTTTTTTTTATTTTCAAATAAAGATCAAGCATTCATAGTAGACTTCATAGTGATGAAGACTAGACTACTAGGTATTTGGAGAGTAGAGGTGCATTAAGATTGATCGTAAGATGGTTCAATCTATAATACACTTAGGATTAGATCCTTAGATCATCCTATGGCTCGAATAATTTTTTCAAAGTTCATAACTATTTATTTTCCTTGATATGCTCATATATGCTGGTAGTTAAAAAATTAAAATTTAAATTGCATATGATGCATGATTAAAAGTTTAGGATGTGTATGAGACCTAAGTTCCTCATTTAAATTATATTAAGTATGGTGAAGTGTTAAGAACACTACCCATGCCTTCCTTCATGCTAAGTCACTATTATGTCAAGAACCATAGTAAGCTTGTTGTGAGATCCACAAGGCTTGCTGTGGGGACTGACTTAATACTATCTTGATGTATAATGAAGCTAATTATACTTAACTCATACTAGGTCAATAGAGTATATCAAAAACTATAGTAAGTTTGTTGTGCTATCCACAAAGCTTGCTATAGTGATTGGTATGATGTTGACTTAGTGATACTTATGGCATATTCTGATAGTGCTGCCTTGTTGTGCTATCCACAAAGATAGTATTATTCAGATATGACCATATAGGATTGAAGGGTACGATTTAACTAAAATACTATAGTTTGTTGTGCTATCCACAAAACTATAAGTATTTTAGAGGCAAAAGTTATGTTGAGAGTTGCATGAGATGCAATTAGTAAAGAGTTATTTATCCTTGAACTCATAAGAACTTGTTATGCTATTCACAAGACTTTTTATGAGGAATTGGGATCTCAACCCCACTAAGGAACATTATGATAAGGTTCCTCAATTTTATACTTGAGGGCTATGAAATTCGTTAAAATAGTGGGAAACACAATTAGATAAAAATCCTCGTCTAACTTATGCATGTCATCATGAGTAGTCCTTTTATATTCTTATATACACATTTGCATTTTTACATTCACTGCTTAGGATATTTTTAAAATTTGATCGAATGTCATGGATTGGTTGAGGAAAAGAAAGCGAAGAATATCTTCACTAGGGTATCTAATACGGCAATGATAAGATAAATAGCAAGAATTATCTTGCAAGCGTGAAGCAATAGCAGGATGCAAAAGTTGTATTTGTTAATAGTTTGTATGTGATACAAATTAATTATCATTGAGTATTTCAATTTTTAGGTATGTGATATCTTATATAGGTTCTATTTATGCAAAGTATTTGCTGGACCTATAAAGCTGAGGTGAGGTGACTACTTGCCTTTTGGTACTGATGGATAGTCTATTGATACTAAGGCTGTAGGAACCTACTTATTTTGAAACTAGTAGACTATTGTTTATCAAAAATATTATTTCAATCCCTATGTTGTTGTAACATAGATTTGAAATTAATGTTAAGAGTACAAGTTACTTTTCTTCTATAAATTTTATGGTTATGGTCCTATGTTTCTGTCACTCAATGATGTTGTTTTTCATCTTGATAAGAACAAGAAATAAATATATGATGGTCACATATCTCAGGATAACAAAGTATTAGATCTTGAACATATGGATATTTGAAGATTAATAATATCTTAACCCAGTGATAGACACTTCATATATGATATGATGTATTCTCTAAAATGCTTCACAAATATTATTGGCTCATTCTGAAAAATATTCTAGAAATTACTGTGTGAATTAGATACTATAAAAATCTGTTACGAGCACTCCATATGAGATAAGAAAAAGGAAGAGGCAGGTTGCCCGCTTATGTGAAAAGTGTTAATGTACATAAGTTTGTGCTAGAATAAGTTTTTATAAGTATATAGGTTATTCTAAAAAAATAGTTTGTGATACTATTTCTATCACCCTACTTGACAAAAAGATAATTTGTCAGTAGGTATGCCACTTTTTAAGAAAAAAATTTTTCTAAAAAGGGACAGTGGGAGGATAATTGAACTTAAGAAGTTTAAGACCTATAAATTATCCTATCTTAACTTGTGGAGTGTCCACAAGTTAATCCTCAATCTGATGTGCCTAGTGATGAGGCACGATCATGATATACACCTCCTCACCAAAAGGTCAACTCAAGTGTATAATGTACCACTCAATATATGGGTTGGTCATTGTGAATGACAGTACACCATACATCATTGTAAATGATATTTTACTTGACCCATTCGAAAATTGTTATGAGTAGAGACTCTGACAATTGGTCTGAAACTATGTCATACGAAATGGACTCCTTGTACATCAACCAAGTATGGACTATGGTTGAAGCACCTATGGGTATGACCCAACAGGTTGCTGTCATAGATGCCTATTCAGATTTTTGCTATTTCTATACACCATCTAAAGAAATTATCTCTAGTGGGAGAGCAAATGCTTTTATGAATTCAGACAATTTATGAAGAGTAGGTACTTCTATTTTTGATGGGATAGTCAAAATATTTGATTTTATCAAATATAGATGAATCATATATGTGTATAAGAAGATAAGTGGGAGTTCCACTAACTTTTTGGTTATATATGTGGATGACATACAGCATATTGAGAAGGTAGTCCCAATATTGCACTTGATCAATGGCTTGCTTATCACAGAAGTTTTCATAGAATAGACTTAGGTTAAGCATCCAATATACTTGGCATCTATAGGGATAGGTGTAAGTGGATGCAGGGCTTGTCCCAGTCTAGGTACATAGAATTTAATATTGAAGGAATTCAACATGAATGGGTCTAAAGGAGTTTACTTACCTATACATTTAATGTACCAAGCCTGATGTGAATTATGCCTTATGTATAATCACTAATTTTGAGCTTATCCATAATATGATCTTATGAAAATTATAAAAAATATTCTCATAGTACTTGAGAAGTACTAGAGGAGCAGTGAATTGGAAGAGTTTCAAACAGTAAACTGTGTTTGACTCAGTTATTTGCTGTTAGTAAAGATTGCTTAGAAAAGTTGCCTGATGAAATGTTCATCACTATGTTGGGTGTTGTCTCACCGAGTACCCACGCACATCCTAGATACTTCCACCTCATTTATGATTTGATCATAAAATGAGTTAATATTAAGAACATCATAATGGATCAGTTCACTAAGTCATACACAGCAGCAGTGCAATCACCATCCTGATTACATGGTATTAGGTACAGAGGTGATTGGCTTTAGTGTAAGTAGGAGATTGAAAGAATAGTATCCTACAAGCCAATCGCATGGAGATGCGATGGGATATTTCTTTATTATCTTTCAGCTCATTTGCATGATATTAATTATTTTATTTATATGAAGTATTATGTTTTATCATTTACTGCATCATATTTTTATGATTATGATAAATCTCATAGATTAGGGCAATGATTTTAGGACTATGATGAGATCATGCCAGTGAAACTTAAGATCTTGATAGCCCAATCTAAAATATTCTCAGTCGTTGAATCATCGAATCAGAGATCGATGACTTCGATAAGACTGGTACATCCTATGTATGCTCGATGGAGAGAGTGGTTGATCTCACAACTACTTATATGGTGACACTAATATAAGGATGTAGGTACTCATTAGAGAATGAGTTTACTGAACAGACCCACAGAAAGAACATCTGATAGAGCCTTGCAGCATGTCAATAGATGGTTCTTCAATGAAAGTGGTGCATGTGATTATTTGACCTGAGATCACCATGGTACGTTATGTGCACGGATCCTTACTTTGGTTTATTCTCTAGCACACCACTTTGAGATGTGTGTGGGATATTCTGGGTATGACAAAGTGTGCATGGAGGTTGTGAGTAGTCAATAAAAAATCGATCACTCCTTGTAGGAGGAGAGAACATCCTATGTGATCTCATAAGATGATGACTCTGAGAGTCTCTGACCAGAGCAGGGATGAACAGTAAAAATAATTTCTACTAGTTCATCAATTGAGTCATCATCATCGGATCGAGATACATATAGTTAGGTATTTGGGTTTAATATATTGTTATATCCATGATCTTTTCGAGATATTGTATGATCGAAGGATTGAATTACACAGTAACTCACCATGAAAGAATAATTTTGATATTTTTATCAAATTTTAAATCTTTTGGATAGTCATGATACGTTGCTCGATGTCAATCTTGACTTGTGGATTCATCAAAATTGAAAGTGCTTAATTTAAGAATCAATTAGAAAAAGTCCTAGTTGATTGAGACTCTCGAGCTAACCTAATCCAATTGGATTAGGGTTTCATCGAGAGTTTAGATCCACTGCTGGCTAGATTTGAAACCCAATGGGTCATACACAATAGAGATTTGATCTTGATCCAATTAAATTGAATTTATTATAAATTTAATGGGTTAATTGAATTGCTAGCACATGAATTAATCCAAGTTTCCAAATTAGGTTCAGTGCAAAAGCGTTTGTGCTAACCTACACTTATTGCTTTGACCTAATGTGATTGGATTTGAACCTATTTTTAAATAAGTGGCTTATCTGATTTTTAATGGAAGAGTTTCATTCAAATCCATCTTCTCCACGTCAAAACCACATGAAAAATTAAAGGTGGCATCATATTTATTTTGGGTTTAAGGAAAGGAGTCCTTCTCTTCCACTCCTCTTAATTTTCTTATACGTTCCACACATTCCTTAATTTTGTGTGCCATCAGATGGAGCCTTGGGATGTGGGATGTGGAAGAGGAAGTGGAGTCCTTCTCTTGGAAGGAACTCCATGCAAAAATAAATGTGGGATGCCCCATTATTTGGCATTGAAATGAAAGAGTCCATTTCACATTGGACTCTTATTTCTTTCCATTTTCTCCATGCATTTTTAATTCATCATGTCATCAGATGACCCTTGGAATTATGGGTGCATAAGAGGAAGGAGAGTCCTTCTTTTGAAAGAAGTTTGAACGCCACATTAAAATTGGGACACCACATATTTTGGTGTATATGGAAGAGTCCTTAATTGATTGGACTCTTATTTTTCCCACGCCAATCCATCTTCCACGCGTCATTTTATGGCGTTCAAATTTTTTCTGATAGAGGAAGAGTCCTTTTGTAGATAAAACACCTCCTTTCCTATGCCTAAACCCATAGGATTTCATGCTAAAAATTATTGTTAGCGTGTAAGGGAGTTGGGATGCCAAGAGTTGATGCCCCTTGGTGTCTTATGTGGAGCCCATTCATCCCTTATATAAGGGGTGCCCCATATAGCATAAAATTGATCCAAAAATTATTTTGGATGTGGGATTAGATGAGGAAGAGATGGTAAAAATTTGAAGTAAAAATAGAAAAAAAATGAGAGAGAAAACTAGAAAGGAAGAGAGGAAGATAAAAAGGAAAGTATGTGATACTTGTCCTAAAAATCAGATTGTTCATATGTTGAACATAAAATCTGATTTTTGTGTGGTGAGATCTTTTGAGGAAGGATTCCTAAAGAGGTCCTAGTAGAGATCATGAAGGCGTACAAGCTATGGTGCAATCAGTTCTTGCAAAGAACAATCGACAACGTACTTGCAAAGAAGGTTGCAATATCATGTCGGGTTGGGAAGGGTCCTGATCAATTCTATATGGATCACCATTGGAGGGATTCTGCTTTGGAGTCTCGTGGAGATCTCAAAGTTACCAAATCGTGGTCTTCTCATTGGTATATGACTTTTGGTCTTCTCCTGATATACATACTTTTGTGGTTTGATTGTAATCATCAAGGGGTTCTTAGGATTTTATGTTCCAATGCTTTTGTTTAAATGTTAAATTTTGTTCTCAAATATTGAATGCATGTTAAAATTTTTAAACTCTATATTTTGCTGCATCATCAAAACCCAACAAGGGATAAGGTGCACTGCTATATATTTTTTAATTGTGATGTCATTGAGCTATACATAAGGTGAGTCACTCAGCCTTATTTATTTCTCATTACTTAGAAGAAAATACCCCATACACCTAAATTTATTCTTTATATATATAGCAAACACAAAAAGATTATAAGAGTAAAATACGGTGCTCTAAATATGCAGAAAAAAGAGAAAATAGATAGCAAAGAGTTCTCTGAGTGGTTTAAAGATCATGTAAGTGAGTATATATTCCTGCCTTGTACATCTTATTTGAACATATTTACTAATTAGCTGTTATTTTCTTACGTGTGGAGATTACCGCTTGATTATGTGAGCCCTGAAGTGCATGCTCTTTCAATAGAATCTAATCATACCGTACGTGAGTACAAACGGCTCGTCATTAATGGCTACAGATTCAATATTCATAGCCGATCCGTAAATATGGCAACACAAAATAGTGGCATGATGTTGAGTGCCACCACTGGATGGTTGCTAGCTTAAGAGATTCACAGTCTCGTATGGAGGATCTAAACTATTATGAAGTTGTGGAGAAGATAGTCATCTTGAACTACTATTCTAAAGGGAGGGTAGTGTTGACAAAATGTAATTGGTTTGACACCTTGTCTCCATTAAGGATGAACACTGATGAGTGCAGTTTTACTCTCGTCAACATGCAATGCCATCTCTATACTAAAGAACCATATTACTTGCCTCCCAAGCTAGTCAAGTCTTCTACATTAGTGATCTCTTAAAGCCTCAATGGGGTGTTATTGTGAGGATGGTGCCTAGACATATCTTTAATGATACCGAGGTTGATGATGATGTTGGACCATGTATACAAAGTGTTCCTCTAGGACAAAACTTATCTAGTATTATCGAGGTCCCAGATACATTTGTTAGGAGTGATGGTGATATCCACATTGTAGATGCCACTAGACGATGAGTTCAACATCTTGATATAAATGTTAGTGTTTATTTATTGATGCTCTACTAATATTATTGTTCAACAACATGTTATATTGCTTAGTGTTCATTAATATTGTAGATCATGATGGCATTAAAACACCATCTAGCTTTCCACCCCACTCCTCGGTGGGCTATACGGAGTTTCACATTTGAGTTGCTACCGGAGCATACTCCATCCACCTCAGCATCGACTTCGACTTCACAGGCACCACCAGCATCTGAGCCTCCACCGACAGCCAGTCTCTAGCACATACTCTACCTGCCGATAAAGCTCCATCGGCATCTATGTCACACGATCCTAGTGAGAGTAGGTTTTCATTGTGTTAATTATTTATTTATTTATTTTTTGTATAGTTATTGCACACTCTTATATATTTATAATGTATTTTTGTTATAGGTGCATCATCCAGTAGGATATTTTGCGATCCCACATACATGCCGCATGTGTGGAATCGCCAGCATCAGATCATGGTAGAGTACGATCAGGAAGGGAGGCCAGTAGTGGAGACTGCATGGGAGATGCATTCCTTTTTCGAAGTGCTTGTGAGGTGGTCCGACATCATTTTCGTAATGCCCGTAGACTGGCGATTAATGGACACTTATGTCAAGGATCGAGTGTAGGAGAAGATTTGAATAAGTGTATCTTAATTATATATATGTATATGATATATTTATACTATGTTTGATTAGAATAATTTAGTAACTGACTTTTGATAATTTTATGCAGAGGAGGTACGACTTTCTAGATCATGAGAGGGCTCGAGATGTCTGACTGCAGAAAATTGAAGAGTTGTACCAAAATTATAAAGTCAAACTCCATAAAGGGTGGCTAGAGCACCTTAAGAATATTGAGGATGAGCTTGTTCCTTGGATCTAAGACCGTCCCCTGAGTCAATGGGAGGGGATGGTCAAGCATTGGAGGAGCTAGAAGTTTCAAGTTTAATTTGTAACTTGTTAATTTTTTATTGCACTAATAATTATATTTAATTTTAATTTATATAATTTAAATATATTTTAGACTGCCTCCTGTCAGAATCGAGAGAATCAATCTACTCAGGAGTACACGCACACTCTCGACCGTGAGTCTATGGCCAATCATGTGCATAGAGAGGTAATAAATTCTGAGCCTTAGTTTATATTGAATTATTATTTTTTTGTGTATTTTAAATA
This sequence comes from Elaeis guineensis, assembly GCF_000442705.2. Classification (NCBI taxonomy): domain Eukaryota; kingdom Viridiplantae; phylum Streptophyta; class Magnoliopsida; order Arecales; family Arecaceae; genus Elaeis; species Elaeis guineensis. Next base: position 104,001,133 of record NC_025998.2, read on the forward strand.
AGCTGATTGATTGTTATAGCTTATGAGAGAGGAGGTGACATCCACCCGTAGTACTATCTTTCGATCCAGTCACACGGACAAGAAAGGTTGGTCGATGAACATCGCGATCGGGATGACTTTTGTAAGTAATAATTAAAATATGATTAGTATGATTAGTATTATAATATTTTTTAATGAGATTTTATTTGAATTTATAATTACAACAGCAGTTAGACGTGCTTGCAAGTGAGGGCCTGGACACCTTTGGCCCCGATGACCATCTGTCTCAGGTCTTAGGACCTGAGCATTCTGGAAAGATTTGTTGCAGGTCTGGACATATGCTGATGAGCTACTGGTCTAAGGTGAGCATCTCCACATATGCTTCTAGGATCGTCAGTTGGAAGTAGCTTGACGAGGTCTTGATGTAGGCAGCTCAGTCTCAAGAGCGCGCATCTCAAGCGAAGGAGCGTGCATCTAAGCCATAGAGCATCATGTCTGCGATGGTGACACAGCTCTCCACTCATCTTAGAGCTGATTTTTAAAGCATTCAGGATATATTGGCTAGCCTTGCAGCTTCAGTCCCTCCAACTCCTACTCCAGTCCCTCCCGGTGATGACAAGATGCTTGGAAAGGAGGATTTAGATTTAGTAGATTTTTGATATATTTTATTTTTATTTGAAAAATATTGTAATACAATTTGATCAATAATAAAATTTGAGTATTTGAGACATATTTCTATATTATTATTGAGTTTTATGTGAAATTTTTTATTCTTTTAAGTTTTAATTAGAGCAATTTTATATTGAACTACATTTATTAGGTAAATAAAAGATAAATTTATATTTTTTTTTGCTATCCAATAGTCTACGGTAGTGGTTGCGCAACCGCTGCTATATCCATACTAACCGCTGCCATAATCTATGGTAGTGATTCAATAACAGCTACCATAATCTACGACAGCAGTTATAGTAGTAATTTTTTAACTACTGCTAGAGGATCTATAGTAGTGATTTCTAAACCACTGCTATAGAAGTTATAGCAGCGGTTTAGGAGCCACCGCTGTAGACTCTATAGCAGTAATTTAAGAACTACTGCTATAGATACTATAACAGCTGTTTACCAATTGCTGCTATATACTGCTGCGATAGATCCAGCTTTAGCAGCGATTTAATAACTACTGTTATACTCATGTACGGCAGCGGTTATTGTAACCATTGCAACAATTACTGTCATAGACCTACGGTGATGGTGACAGTGGCAGCAGTTATGAAATCACAGCCATAGGCTATGATAATGATTTTTTGGGCTACGACAATAGTTTCGAACCACTGCCATAGCTCTATCTTGTAGTAGTGATATTTCACATCATAGTTTGCAATGATGAGAAAAACTACAACGGCATCATCATGAAGAATCCGGACACTCTCAGTATAAGCATTCAATAAGGAGATGACCTCATCTGACCTTTATCCCTTCAATGCTGGGCTTCTAGTATGGGTCGGTCGAGTAAAGATCTTCAGTGTGGATGAGCTAGTTCCACTGACTATTGGTCCACTCGAGATGGTGTTGATGACTTCAACAATAGGTCAATTACAAGCAGTAGCTTGGGAGCAAGCTATCCCTGATCGGAGTCATCTTGATCTTATAGACGGTTGACATAGGCATCTAGGAAATCCTTGTCAATGAGGACCTCAATTTCATTTTTCAATTGGCAACAGTCTTAAGTGCCATGCCCATAGTCATGGTGGAAGTGGTAGTGTTTTCTTATATCTATTTGAGCATTGAGCTCATCTTCTTAAACCACTTGACTTACATTAGATTCTTTATTTCCATTAGAATCTATCCTTAGGAGGTGTTGAGAGTTATGTACCTTTCAAACCTCTGAGAGAGACTTCTAAATCAATGAGAGTTCCCCATATTTTTCTTGGGCTTCTTGTAGGTTCATCCAAATCATCCCTTGCCCGATGCTTTTTCTTCTAGCAAGCCTTCTCGCTGCACCATGTTTCCATGACCTCCCCAGCATTAATGTATTTATCTGCTCAGGCCTAAAGCTCGGCATAGTCCCTTAGAAATCTCTTTTCAAGGGAGAAGAGGATGTGACACAGCTCTAACCCCTCCTCAGGGCTGACATTTTGGCTGAGTGATTCAAGTCACTGATCTCCAATATAGCTATGTTGAAGCACTTGGTGAAATCTCAAAGGGACTCATTATTCTTTTAGTTAATGCTGAAGTGGGTGTTGGAGGCCTTCTATTGTTTTTTACTACTCTTCATTTAAGCATCAAATATCCTGTTGAACTCCTTGAAGAAGTGGATGGAGTTCGGTTAAAGCTCGATGTATGTACCACATCAGGTTTCCTTCTTTGGAGTGGTAAGAAAGGCCTTGCATAGCACTAAGTCAATAGCTTCTTAGAGCATCATGAGAGCCTTATTGCTCTCTAGATAGTCATAGGGGTCCTTGGTGCAGTTGTAGGTCTTTAGCTGTGGCATCTGGAACCATGGAGGAATAAGCTTCTCCATGATCTGCATCGAGAATGAAGGCTTAAGGGAGATTTTTGGATCATTCACTAATATAGGCTAGTGCTACCACAATACTTCAAGGTACTAGCTTACCCCTTAGAGCTTTCAGTTGATGTCCTTCCTCCTTTCGAAGGCTTTCTTAGAATGACAGGAAGAAGAGCTACTAGCGGTTGAATCTTTCTATGAAGAAGAAGAAAAATTTGATGGTGAGTACTCCTTTCCTCATCCTGGAGTACTCTATGGGCAAGAGTGATGGTTGCAAAATTCCTTCCTTGAACTTTGTGGATGAGGATGGCGGCAATGAGAGGCTGGCTAGCTCCAAGCTCTAATGAGAAGATCGGTGACCATAAAAAACTCTTCCAAAACTCAAGGAGCAGGAGTGATGACTCCACTCTAAACTCCACCAAGGAGGTGCATGGAAGACTTGGTCATGCTGGCGCTCCATGATTGCTTGACACGCTACTAGATGCATGGCCTCTACAGGCTTTGGACTACTATGCTTAAGAAAATAGGAGTAATTTAAATTGGTTGGCAGTGACCATCGAATCTATCTATGCCTTTGGAGGAGGTAGAACCCCCTGAGGGTGTTGTATAAAGCCATCAGACTCTACGGGTGCATCAAGATGAGCAGTGGATGCTACCACTTGTGCCTTCTGTGTCTCATAGTGGTTGCCATCCAGTAGAACCTCTGATGATCGAGTAAAGGCTCTTTATGTAGTGCCCATCTATTACTATTAATGATTGGTCTGATAAGGCACTGTCGAGATGGCTAGTGCATTGAAGAGCTTCACAAGAGGCTTAGGGACTCAGGTAGCTAGCTAGAGATCTCGAAGTGCTTTGCAAGATTAATGATGGTGGCCGGATCTTCGCTTCAACACTAAGGTTGGTCCTGAAACACCAAAGCTAAAGGAAGTCCACTTGCCAGAGGATTTTCAATGAGAGACCTGCCGTGCCTAAGTCAAATCACCCTTAAGATAATAGCGGAGGTATTGAATGGAAGGCAAAGAGAGAGTGAAGGATAAGGGAGAGCTCAAAGAGTTCTGGATAGTTCTACTATAGAAGGATCAGTCATTCTAAAATTACTCGAGACAGCTTAACTCGGCTCAACTTGGACTTACATGAAGGATCTTGCTAGAGTGGTTTGTACAGGCAAGCATCGAAGCCCATCACAATGAAATCTTGGGATATGTGAGAGTGGACATTGTGGATAACTGTTTATAATTTAGATATTGCAAGGTGATTCTTCCACATATCTCATGGTTATTGAGGTCGTTCTACCATTGTAGATCAGTTGAAATCGAATGGTGTGAGATTTAGATAACTTTGCAAGTCTCCGATATGGCAATGTAACAGAAATTGATTGATCGAGATTAGAATTTTGTAACAGGCACACGGAGGGCTTTGATTGTTCGATTCTGCCACATCAACTATGATTGATACCAAGATATATCATAAAGCATGCAATATTGCTATTTTTAAGAAATATACGTAATAATATCCAGATGGATATGTGCTGTGGAGCTAGCTTGACATGCCATGAGCATTGAATGATCGCTTTTGTCCTTGTCAACTATACCAAGTCCCTTACCACACTAGCATGAGGACAGATTTCTTGCGATGCCCCTTGATGCATCACAGAGGGCAGTGTATTCGTGGACGCCATTCAACATGTGCAACGAATACTTGTGCGGCCATCCATCTTATGATGGATGGTATCCATAAATTCACCGCATCCTACGATCCGTATGTGGTGGATGACAATGTCAGCATACATTGCATGATCTACACACTTATACGATCATATGCTATGATAAGCGCCATCCACAAATGCAATGCACGCTGTGATGCACGCGCCCCACCATAGAGATCCGTGCTCTGTCAGCATGGAGGGAAGCCTAGCAACATTACCGGTCAGAACCCGAAACAAAAGAAAACCAATCCATATCCAACACGTGTAATGGTGTGGGTTCCGTAATGGCTAACGACAGCAGGAGAGCACTGCAATGGTCGGTCGGTTGTGGTGCAGCACATACTCATACGCTGCCCCGTGAAAGTTGGTGCGAGAGAATTAATGCAGCGCGGCGTCTTCTTGTTTCTCTTTCCATACGCGGTTCCCGGTGGGCCCCGCCAAGAGCGCGAGATATCTGGCGGGGCAGATGGGTTGCCATCGTAACGGCCTTGGTCACCTTCGATAGCGAAATTTTTGTTTTTGTTTTTTTTTTTTTTTCAATCTTTCCAAATACAAAAATACGCCGTCCGACGACGAGGGGCTTTCTTTACGTGCAATTCCGTTCATCCATCTCATGGAAAAAACAGATGGCTACGAATAACTTCGTGGCAACAACGATGTCCACACCAAAAAAAACGATACTCCGACCACCATCCAGGGTGGGTCACTCGCGCCCATATATCTTTGTAGGCTTAACTAACTGGTTTGGTTTGTCCTTGTATAGCAAGGTACTGCCCAATTTTGCCTAGGGTGGAAAAAGAATGGAGGATAAATGATAAAGAAAAGAAAATATTCATTTGGAGCGTAACGAGAGTATTTTGGAGTCTTCTGAGTTCTGATCGACTGGCATCGCTTTGCACGCACTGAGACAGTGCCGAAAGTGACACTTCATTACCACCCCACAATTTCTCTCTCTCTCTATGGTGATGAACACGTAAGAAAACATAGCTGTCTGCTCGTCATGTTATAATATTTTTTAGATGCTGTTCATCTAATCCGGTCTTCTGAACAAATATTCATCTATCCCATGCTCGTCACTTTTTTGGTTACCTTATCTATGTGCCTATCTATCTTCCCTTTCACGGTTTGTGTTTTTTTTTCTTTTTTTTCTCCTTTTTTTTTTTTTCGGTTAATCTTAATTTGTACAGTACTATTATGCAAAGGGCAGCCTACTCTGGTACTTGCTAGCACCTACGCACGAGGTAACTCTATAGTATTCCACACTATAATATCAGCTTTATCAGTGCGTACGTAATCTTATGCATGTGCAAAGCTCAGTGTTTATTGAATTGAAATCAGAAGTCAGAGGAGGCTTTTTAAAAGAACTTACGGTGGTTCAGATCTTTTGCCCATTCCTGTATATCTTTTCTTTCTGCGGATATGGAGGTTGGTGATAACATTGTCCCTCTAAAATTACTAAAATCATAATTTCAAACTATAGGTATCCCAAAGCAATAGATCTGCTCATTTTATTTTATTTTTTTCTTTTGGGGCCGGGGATTCAGAATGTAGATATGCTACTTATACTGAATGATGTCTGTATAGGTGTCATCAACATATTGTCACCATACGCATGGTCATACGTTTGGAGATGATTTTTTCTTTTCTCTGTCGTTTTCTCTTCTTTTCTTGAGAAATACGGCGGGCGTGCTATCACCAACGTTCAGAAAAAATGGAGCCATACCCCTTATATATATATGTTTCTTCCAACTCCCAACCCCACGTTTCCCACAACCATTATATACCCAAATCTACTTCTGAGCAAGTTCTTTTCTCTAATATGCTTAATGCAAAGCTGGAAAGGAGGAGGAAAAGATTGCAGAGTTATTCCAACAACGTGCCCAATTAACTTCACTTTTTGTTCTTTGTCGTTTTCTTTCCCTTTCTATTATCTATGCAATATAATCTATTAGATACTCTAGTAGGGGCATATTCTAAAGTTGTTTTTGCCTTTTGCTTCCATGTCTACTGTCTAAACCATATTTTAAACCTAAGAGGATAGCTTAACTAGAAGAACATGCAATATCTGAATGCTATCAAAATGGAGAAAAATTTGTGGTTCCAAAGATTTTGACTCATTGTTTAAATAAGAGTCTCATTTTTTAGTTAATTGTTCATCACTTGCCCCCCTCAAGATTAAACCGACCCCCAAAAAAAGGGAAACAAAAATATCCATGCTCCTCTCGTTGGCATTATTCCTATGCTTTCACTTATAATTCGGCTAAAATGTCTTTGCTATAATAAGTTGAGATTGATCAATGCATGATAAGGGCTGTTCTAGAGGACTTCTCCGACTTAAATGTATCGAGAGGGGAGACTCTCATCTCGAAGACCTACTGCTCGATTTCTTGTACTAGCATAAATATGTTTTTTGCTTGTTCACTATCTAGGTGATGCATTATGTCACATTATAAATTTTCAATCATTGTCGGTCAATATCCTGAATAAACCTTGCTAAAGCACCAGAGATGTGCATTCCACTGGGGTATTCTTTACTTGAAGAAGCTGGGTTTATGTAAGGAGTTAATTTGGTATTCAAATATAGATCCCTTGTCCTATGAAAATTGGACTTAAACTGTATCCTAGTGAAGTCCATCTCTGCTAACTTCTACAAATCATAAGTTGATTGTATATATAACACTTGCCCATCATTCAATAGGTTTATCTTCATTTTTTGATTTTAAATTTTTCTATCTAGATTATAAGAAAAGTATTCAGATCTAGCAATCAATCTAAACAACACACCATAAGAAGTTTGGCACCCATCGTTCGGTTGGAGAAATTGAAGGTAAACGAGGGGCTTATCTACAAATATTTATTCATCTGACACATGCCCTTCCACTTGCTTTTCCGACATTTTAGGACCTTGCATTCCGTACAATGCCGTAATGCATGTTATAATTCCTTCCAATTCACATTGCTCTTCTAAATTCAATAAATTAATCAAGGTCGCATGTTGTTAAATTATGGATTGATATTATGGAGGATCGGTGGTCTAAGAATTTAGAGGGATGTCAGAAAGTAACTGATAGGTAGAACAGTGGTCAAGAGATTGACAAACATTGAAGAATCACTTAACAGAAGTACAGGACATCTTGGAAATACATCATCAAATGGAACTAAACTGGAAACCCGGACAAGCTGGAGCCTGCTGTTTTCACAAATGTCTTATTGAAGAAAATGTTTGAATAATTTTACTAGTTTGATGTGTATTCTTAGTCGTGAATATTGAAATTACTACACGTCCAATCACCGAGTACTTAAATATTATGCTCTTTCCACAAATAAATTCTAATATACAGGATCATTAAGACCTCATACTTTGACTTGTAGAATACGAGTTCAAAAATAAATGTAGCAGAACCTCCTCACAATATAATCTTCTCAATGGAAACGCTGGGATTTTTGGCCTCCTGGTGCATCAATAGTATCATCAAGGTTTACTTGTTTATTGCCGTTGAGATTCAGACCAAAATTGATGTGAGGAAAATGTGCCCACTGCGATGAGCAAGAAAGTTATATATTTCTAGCTATTCAAAAATAAGCTAGGGAATTTCACAGTACAAATATCCATATATAAGAGCAAATTATTTTCACCAAAAAAATATACATATATATATATATATATATATATATATATATATATATATATATATATATATATATATATATATATATAAGAACAAATAAGTACTAGTTCAGCTTAGACAGTCCGTGAATTAATTGGATAAGCTTTGATCATCCATTGGACATGAGTTAATAAATAGCTAGTGGACAATGGACATCTGATGAATACCACTCCGGAAGTTGAAACTGTCCCAAAATCATAAATGAACTTCTGAAGTTTATTAAGATGGTAAATAAGTTATGGTTGAACAAGAGTAATGGCAGAAGTACCTTTCATTTTAGAGTTGCCATTTCAAAGTAAGCCACAGATACAATACTTTGATGCAGTTGTAGAGTTTTCTATAAAGTGTTAGTAAACTCTGAAATTTCAGATAAAAAACATTACAGTTGAATGAGAGTAATGGCAGAAAATCGTACATTGAACTTTATAATCAGAAAGTTGGAGTATGGCAACTATAAATGATTTTGGTACAGTGGTACTGAATAGAATTAATAGAATCTATTGCGGAATAATGCTTTAATAACACGGTGATGGTGAAAGAGGAATGGTTGTTTTTATATACGTCAAATGGGTTTAAATATGAAAGCATCTTCGGTACATAATATATTGATAAAACAGTTGAGAAGAAGTGGGAGGCAAGAGATAACGATAGAGAGAAGGAATAGACTTTATTTTCTCTTTTTCAATTTCATTCAATACATTATAGATATTATTTATTTTGGTATATAGATTTTATAAAAAAAAAATTAATTAATATAAAATTATATTAATGAAGAAAAATGATATAAAATTATTTTAATAAAAAAAATACTATCAGATCATATTAACAAAAAAATTATTATAAATTGATATATGATCTCTAAAATTATATTAAGACTTCCTCTTAAACTCAAGGTCATTGTCAACTTGAGTTTAAAAATGATTCTTTTTCTTGTAGATAAAAACACCATAGAAGAGAAGATTGGCACTCAAAGAGAGGGCAATTTAAGGCCAAAGATCCTCGTGGATGAAAATGCCATCGAAGAGAAGAGTGGTGCTCAAAGTAAAGGTAATCAAAGTCGATGATTTTCGTAGACAAAAATGCCACTGAAAAGCAGGTTGATGCTCAAATAGAAGACAACTAAAAACCAATGATCCTTGCCGATAAAAATACTATAGAAAAAAAGGAAAAGACTTCAAATTAAGCGACAAAGGAGCCAGAGATAGAAAAACATTCAAAAAAAAAAAAGACCACAAACCGAATGGAGAAGGAGCCAGAGGCAAAAAAAATATCTAAAAAAAAGAAAAAGACCTTAAATTAGGTGGTGAAGGAGTTAGAGATAAAAAAATATCCAAAGAAAAAACAAACTTCAAATTGGGTGGCGAAGGAGCCAGAGATTAAAAATAAGGGACAAAGAGAAGGAAAAAATAGTGAAAAATAGTTGTGCATTCATCTAAAAATAAAATCCTTCAGATCGTAATCTACCAAAAAATAAATGATCTAGGATCGATTGAAGAACAAAGGACCTGTAGAAAAATAAAGATTGATAGATCAACAATCTTGGCCATAGAAAAGATGAAAGAGATGATGGTGGCATTTGAGGTGATCAATGGCTCTGATACTAAGATACAAGAGTTGTATGAGAAGAAGAAAATGAGAAAGAATCATATCTTTGTTTCAACTTCATTCAATATATATCAGATATTATCTATACTAGTGTATAGACTCTATAAAAAGAACATAATAATAATTGGTATAGAATCTTGCTAATGAAGAAAAATAATATAAAATCATTCTAATAAAGAAAAATACTATGGGAAGATATTAACAAGAAAATTATTATAGGTTGATATGTGATCTCTAAAATTATGCTAACATATACTGTTTAAAATTTATATGATTGGATAATTAAATGGATTGTTGATGAAAGGGATCTTTGTGGTTTGTCTTCTTTGGAGATGTTACTAATGCTTCTTCTGATGCTGAGGATGTACGACCCTAGAATATTGTTTACTTTGTTCTTTCTTATTTTCTATTTTTCTTCTATTTCTTTATTTGGCATGAAACGTTGTTTTTCATTATCTAGTAGACTGCTGCTACACTAGTGTCATATGCTATGCTATTCCATTGTTGAGGTGCATTTTTTTGAAGAGTTCTGTACGTATAATGGGATCTTGATGTCAGATTGTTAAGAGTCTGACCCTTTGCATGCATTGTCATGCAGTGTACTTCCCATATTTTCCCAACAAAAACGGTGTTTTTAAATCATTGTAAGAAAAGTGAGTAGAGCATAGATGGCCCTGCCACCTGGCAAAAATAATCCCTTTTTGAAGACTGTAGTAGTTCACCAGAAGATAGATCAAAAGGACTTTCCTTATCAGCTTTAAGTTGTTCAAAATATGATAACACTAATCGTTCAATATGTGAAAATATTTTCTTTGTGAGGTTATTCTATGAATAGAGTGAAGGAAGTGTCCTGTTATTCTAGATGTTGTGGTGTTGATGGGATGACCTTGAAGGATACTGGAGGATAAATTAAAAGAATTATTGGAGGATAATCACCTAAAACTCACGATAGTAGAAACATATTAAAAACATCGGTAGTAAGAGTTTAGATGTTTGATTGGTATATCC